>NC_079438.1:23379939-23387028 GCF_903798145.1 Danio aesculapii
TTACATTTAAAAACTGGAAAAAAAGTGATAAAAACGTGATTCCTGTTAAAAAATAAAGTAAACACGTTTAGATAATAAATGCTTTATCAAACAGCCTAGCAATTTCCTTGCCATAAATTTACACTGGCTATTCATGCTGCTTCTGCCATATCCTAAATCCTTTACTGAATGTATCAATGTTTTTGTGAAAGACTGACTTCACACCTAATAAAAAATATGAACTGCTACTTGTTCTTATTTTAATATCACTATATTACACACACACACACATAAAAAAATAACTTCTATAGTATCTGTATACAAATTGTCACACACTTTGAAATCAATTAGCAAATATCAAATGATCATTAATTGAAAACTCCTTTAAAATGGTCCTTTAAAAATATTTAAAAGCTGTTTGAAAACCCAGTACTGCCATTTCTATACCAAGTTGTGCAGAAAGATATAGGACTGCAGCATGGGAAAGACAAAAAGAGGAATGGGAGCATTGCGGAAAGACCTGTGGAGTGCGGCTGGAGGAATAGAGGTGATAAAAAAGATTTTTTACTGCTGAAGACATGAACAACAACACTGCTTGTAATTCCCCGTTTGGGAAAAATTGGCCACAAACATTTTTGGCAAAAACACACCTAAAAATAGACAATGGCTTTATGTCATTTGGACATATAATAGAAGGAACGTCAGGGGGTTAGAGGAAACGGTGTTGTCCAACACACTAAAAAATCAAACAGCAGAGGAGAGGGGGAAATGTTTAGAGTCTGACAGTTCAGAGAAGTGTGAACAGTCTGACAGTCCAAAGATGTGTGTACAATGTGACAGCTCAGAGGATGATCCAGCACACAAACACCAACCAAGTATCACAGAAATGAAAAAAAGACCAGAAAAAAGAACACAAAGAAAACATAAAACAGCTGATGAATATAGACATGTACCAAAAACACCAACAGAATTCACTATCCACATACCCTCAAAAGTGTGGAAGAAAATCAAACCTGTAAAGTACTCCAACAAACTAAGAAAGCCATGGACTCAATACATTTATAATCAGTTCCGAAAAAGAAATCCTTGCTGTCCACTTCGTTTTGTGTATCAACACGTGAGGGCAATCAAGAGCCGAAAGCGCACATGTGCTTATTTAAATGTTCGAGCAAATTGCACATTTTCAAGCTGCTGTGCAAAATATTCTTTCACCATGAAAGCAAGACCATCAGAAAGTCAAACAGTAATTCCACTAACTGTTTGCAGAGCAGGTCAAATCTTGCACCTTAAAAAAGAACAACATTTCAGGCAAGCCAGTAACATTAAACGCGGATCTATAGCAAAAACTGTGATCAAAGGAGTAAGTACCGATTACTACCAAAGGCTGGTAAACACACCAGTCCAAGAACTTTTAGCGGGAAACATCAGCCACAGTCTGAATAAGAACATCCTTAAAGCCATTTCACAT
Organism: Danio aesculapii; assembly: GCF_903798145.1. NCBI lineage: Eukaryota > Metazoa > Chordata > Actinopteri > Cypriniformes > Danionidae > Danio > Danio aesculapii. The sequence goes on from NC_079438.1 coordinate 23,381,387, forward strand.
GAAATCAAAAAAGCACTTCAGCAACACGAAAATGTTCTGCTGGAGACAAAGCTTACCCAGTCTATCATCAAACAGTGTGATACTGGCTCATACTTTGCTCCTGGTTATGTGCAACACTTACAGATAGACCCGTTTGGAGCACACCTATACACAGAGACAGGATTAAGTATCTTAGTAAGCAAACTGAGACAAAGACATCCTGCGGCTGTATATTTGGATGCAACTGGGGTATCATTTCCAAAATTCCTGACCAAAACAAAACCATCCTATATTACGCACTGACCTTACCGGGAAAAGGAAGAGATGCTCCGCCGCTGTCAGTTTCCGAAATGATATCCAGTGAACATTCTGTACCGCCCATAACATACTGGTTAATGCAATTCCTCCTCAAACTTTCAAAATACACAAATCAGCACATACATCAAGTAGAAACAGACTTCAGCTGGGCAATAATGCAGGCTGTTCTCCTTGCTTTCATCAAGGAAAGCATCACCGCTTACCTTGAGAGAACATTTGCCATCTGTCAGAAGCAGAAAACATGGGCAGAAATTAAACACACAACGGTTTTACATTTGTGTTCTGCCCATATTATCAAAGCCGTGACTTTAGCCTTCCAAAAGAGGTCATCCGATAAAGGTCTTATAAACTTTGCCACTTGTGTATTTGCAAGACTACAAAACACAGATAGCCTTGATGATGCTCTGAGAATTTTTAAATCATTCTGCACAGTTTTTACTGCAAGGCATTTCGTGATGTTTGATAAACAAATTTCGGGAGGAGCACGCGCAGAAGTTTCAGTATCAAATACGTCATTGACAATTATTCTATTATCCAATCAGTTCTTGACCAAACCCCTATATATACCAAAGCTGTCTTACCTGCAGCATCTTACGACTTTAGCATCCCTCCACCACCCCGTCACCTCACCTCTTAAGCATTACTATCCCGGGGGGAGCGTTCTGGGGCCGGGCTAGATACTTCGCTCGAATTCCTATTCCTCTTTGTTTCCTGATAAGAGGAATAACTCGAGTTTAGGTGTCTTCCCCGAGCTCAGAGCCCTCTCCCCGGACAGCACGCCAAATACGCTTTATTCTGAAACTGTTGCAAGTGTGAACTCGTGAAACTGAAACTGTGAAAGAAAGTCTTTGTTTTTTAGAAGCCCTAATTTACAAAGAAGGTGGCATTCTGCAGGATACCACAGGTCAGGTCCTAGAAAAAGTGGAGGTGAGTGACAGTACATCTGCAACAATTGTTGGTGGTTCCTCATACTCCAAAATGTTCAGAAACATTTGTGATGAAGTCAGTGCTGTTGTGGAGGGTGAAAATGATTCAAATCAAGCAAATCCATATTACTGCCCGGAAATGATCAGTTTTCTTCTGGACAATTAAATGGCCATTTATCCACTCTGGAGTGGGGTTCTGCTGGGAGACCTCCAGAGATATGGCTGTGACATGGTCCACTCACCCACCCAAGAATGTCAGAAAAAAAGAGACACGAACTGTCATGTTGAAAAGTGGTTCGGCATTGTGAAATTTCAATTCTGTGCAAGAAAAAACACCTCAGGCCAGCTCACTTCATTCAAGCTTTGTATAGTTCCTTGAAGGGTCGGTACAAAGAGTACATCATAAGGAACAATCTTGCTGACAGTCTCCTCACAAGACCCCTCAGGCCATCAAGCCATGTGGTTTTGGGTGAAGAAAGCTGGGCAAAACGATCAAAAAAACATAAAAAAGGCACTACAAAATCACACTTTTACAAAGCCCCACAAGACATTCCAAAAGCAATGCTCCACAGGACAGCACCAACATTCTGCAATGTCCCTGATGTTCCAAAAGCTGTTGCTGAAAAGGTAAATTGATAACTCAAAAGCAGTAAAAGTGAGTTCAATTACATGTTTACAGTAAATGTGCTCCATTAATATAAACAATTTTGTTCAGGACTCTACAGAAAAAGTACACAAGGCAAAAAAATCCACTGACCCCACAACTGAAATACACCAATCAGAAGGAGGGGTTTCTGCAGAGGTAATTCAAAAGAGTTTATTAATAATTGTAAATATAACATTTTGTAATTCAATATTGACAGTTTTCCTCTGACAAATCAATATTGCAAGCAGGGGCCTGTACCATGAAGCTGGACTAGCTGGCTACTTAATTTTTAGTGTAGTTTGCACCAATCTTGGGTTTTAGGTAACATGACAGCAGCTAGAATATAACCTCTCTTTGCCATTTTATTATGAAGCAGCTGAGCTACCTTCATGGTTCTTAAACCCCAGAATTGGTGTAAACTAAATTGAAACTTAGCTTTATGGTACATGCCCCAAGTTATAACATTCAGAAACATAAAAAAAACAAAAGTCTGGAAAACTTTTCCCAAACAATATCAACGCAACTAAAATCCACAATAGATGCCCTTTTATATTTAAACAGAAAAAAATAAATAAATAAATATATTAAAAATATATATACATTTTTTTGCAATAAATTTATGAAATTATACAAATTAATACCACATCCTTAGGACAAATTATAAAAACAAATGAAAAGTAATAGGAGAATTATAAAATAAATTATTTACCTTACAAGAGAGCAAATGGGTGTGTTTTGATACACCATCTGTTACATTCTTTTTAATTAAAATATGGTTATTAACACTGAAACTACTTGAATTCTAACTACAATGGCCATATAATTATTGCATTCTCATGTAAGACATCATGTTGGCACATCATATTTATATTTAAAGCTTCTATGTTAATATATTGCTATCAGATTTCTGTACAGAACTGAACTTGAAGACTTGAAGTTACAGCTTCTGCCAATTGCAGAACTTTGAAGGAGTTAATAAACTTCATGTTTGTTCATATATTTTTTTTCTCGAGATGTTTTAATTTTTATTATTACATGCTGTATAATTATTGATCTGAAACTAATTTTGTTTAATCTGATTATTTTATTAAGTTTTTGGTTTGAGAAAGTAATATTTTGGGACAGCACAGTGGAGTAGCCAAAATAATTATTTTTTATGTTAATAGGTGTTTTTTTTCTTCTAGGTTTAATACGTAACCATCATGGTAAGTGTGTCAACCCATCTTCCTTTCATAAATGTATTTGTAAAACTCAGTCACAGGACTGAGTTTAGAACACATCTCTTTTTTTTTTCCTTCTTCTGCAGGACTGAAAGTGCAGAGGCTGAATCTCAATGCACACACAACAGTGGAGATCTTGATCATTTGGGCTGAGGATGCTGGTCCTGGGGACAGACCTACAGATGTTGGTGTAGAAGTTCTGCTGAACCTGCTGAGTGTCACGCATAGATTGGATGGACTTTTTGGGTTCATGTACACTTAAAGGCTTTGTTTAACCAGAAATAAAAGCGTTTAATTATTCATGTCGTACCAAACATTGATTTGTCTTTGAAGTACAAATTAAGATACTTCAGGTGAAATCTGGGAGCTCTCTCATTCTCTATAGACAGCAATGGTCCCAACTTGTTTGAAGTCTAGAGAAATACCTAAAACATCCTTAAAACAGACCACATGCTTTCAGTTGTTCAATCAGAATATGTTTAAGCTACAAGAATAATTTTGAGTGCATATAAAGCAAAAATAACAGCCTTTGAGTTTCTTCTGTTGAACACAAGATATTTTAAAGAAAGCTGAATACTTGTACCCATTGACTTCCATGGTGTTTTTTACAGGTTTTCAGCTTTCTTCAAAATATCTTCTGTTCAACAGGAAAAAAAACTTAGTTTTTATCTTATTTGTTTTGTCCTAACTTTGACATTTTTATATATTTATTTTGTATTGTTTAATGTTTTTAATAGTTAATGTTGCTTTTATTAATAAAAGCTTTATTTAATCAGTTTGAATGGATTGTAAACAAAAACATTGATATGTCTATGTGTATTTTTGTTGTTTATTAAATGTATAAACATAGTCCTTCATTAGCTGAAACTTTAATGACTTGTTTATGCTTGGGCTGTACTTACACGTCGATTAGATTGTCACTGACAGCTCAAATTTAACCATTATTTAGCCTAGTCCAAAATTCACCGGCTATGAGATGTATACATGTAGTCATTGAAAAGGCATCTAAATCATGTCTAGTCTAATCTTGGGCTATGGTTAGACATCTATTAGGTTTTCACTGACAGCCCAAATTTAGCTGTGATTTAGCCTAGACCAAATTTCACCGGCTATTAGACGGATATATGTAGCTGTCTATTAGCCGTCTAAATGAAGACTAGTCTAAACTTGGGCTAAGCTTAGACGTCTATTAGATTTTCACTGACAGCCCAAATTTAGCCTAGACGTCTAGAGCAAATATGTACAGGGTGTCCGCGGAGTCTTAAAAAGTATTAAAAGTTGATAAATCAATTATGAGAAAATGAAGGCCCTTAAAAGGTCTTTTTACGAGGTCTTCAATTTTGTTCAAGTTTTGTCCAAACTTTTTGACTCCAAAAAAGCATAAATATATTTATTTTCCTCCTAATATTAACAATGGCGTGCTCGATCTATCCAGTTGGTTCAGGCCGAGGCGCGTCTGGCCAAGCTCCTTCGTCACATAATTTGCAACAAACGCAGGAAGGTGATGTGACGCTCTCCACATGTAGCGACACCATAGAGTGAAACAGATGGCAAATCGGGAAAATGTAAGTTTGCATACAGGGTGAAACGGTGGTGCAGTAGCTAGTGCTGTTGCCTCAAAGCAAGAAGATCGCTGGTTCAAGCCTCGGCTGGGTCAGTTGGTGTTTCTGTGTGGAGTTTGTATGTTCTCCTCACGTTTGCAATGGTTTCCTTCCGGTGCTCTGGCTTTCCCCTCAGTCCAAAGACATGTGGTACAGGTGAATTTCATAGGTTAAATTGTCCATAGTGTATGTGTCTGAATGTGAGTGTGTATGGGTGTTTCCCAGTGATGTGTTGCAGCCGGAAGGGCATCCATTTGTTTTAGGGGGTTTATTAACATAATTAATGAAGTAAGGGTAGTGTGCCACACTCTTCTGTTACATACTCAACATAATGTAGTTTCTCCTTCAGTTAAAGAGCACAAGACGTGTGTTATCAGTAAGCTATACACTTATTTCACGCGGCCGCCATTTTAAAACACGAAAGTGAGACTGCGGTGGGAAGAAACCTGGAAGTAGAGGATCAGCACTGTAAACATTGTAGCAACAAGCTGTGGACTACAAACCTCCAGCTGTTGCTGAGATTTCACAAAGTGCAGATGTGGTGTAAACATCACTTTAAAATCACTCAGTTCAGTTTAATTTACACAATTTAACAGCAGATTAGGCATCAAACAACATCACAATCTCTTTCAGAGTAATACGCTCAAGTGTCCTCCTAGACTTCAGTTCATGGCAGCATGTAAACACAGTGGGGACGCTTCCCTGCTTCAGCCTATGTAACCAGGTGAGTGATAAAACACTGCAGTCCTCTGTAGCACACCCTCGTGTTGTCTGTAAGTGTTGTCCTGCTACTGATGTTTTTAAAATGTCCATTTCCCACTAACATTTGAGTGCGTTCTTAAACGGCGCTGATTCAACATAATGTTCACCAGTGCTCAACAGAAATGGCTGTGATTCGCTGTGAAGCTCATCAGTTCACCGCTCTTCACCGGTTTTTATTATTTTTAAATGT
>NC_079438.1:23387228-23527253 GCF_903798145.1 Danio aesculapii
GGTGTTTATGGTGTTGAAACAAGGACACGAAGAGCTTAATCTCTCCTTTAAGTTTACGATCGATGGGTTCGATTATGTAATCTTCGTCACAACTGAAACAATGAAGTGTTTCAACTGCAATAGAGAAGGGCATTTGTTTAGATTTTGTCCAGAGAAAGTAAAAGAAAAAGAACCAGATACAATCGAAAATTAAAACAACAGTGCTTCAGTTGCAGAAATCAATGTAAATGAAAACAAACGAGATGAAAGTGAAGTAGAGATAAATGCTGCACAACCCAATGCAACAGAGAAGAATAATGAAGAAACAACAGTAGGTGTAAAAGAGGTTGAAGGTGTTGTTCTGGAACAAGAATTAATGGAAATTACTGAACCCAATCTTGAATTACCAAACACTAAGCGAAAAGCAATAAAAAGTGCACATAATGAAGAAAATCCAAAAAAGAGTCACATCAAAGAACAAATGGAGATCAAAAATATGACTAAGACAGGTGTTTGCAGTGAGATTGAATATTCTTCAGAATCTGATAGTGAAAAAGAAATCTCTACACAAGCAATGTTGAAATTAAGAGAGGAAGAGAAGTATGATTTGGACAAATTTCGTAGGTTTCTACAAGTAACAAAGGGAAAAAGAAATGTGGTAGTAGAAGATTTCTTTCCAAATCTAGCTAATTTTATCGAATCTGCAAGAGACGTGATGAAAATTGTGGGTGGAGATGGACTTGTTGAGACTGAAATATATCGTCTCAGGAAATTAGTTCAAAAGACGAAAGCACAAATGAAAAAAGATGATTTGGAAGGATCACAATAATAAGCAAAGCTATATAGTGAGTTTTATCTTAATAGCCATCTCTCTTTTGATTATGGCAGAGTTTAAGATTTCCTCACTAAATTTAAATGGAGCACGAGATGTAAAAAAGAGAGCTTCTTTTTTTGAACTAATTAAATAAAAAAATATTGACATTTCATTTGTACAAGAAACTCATTCATGTATTAATAATGAGGTTGATTGGCATAAAGAATGGGATGGCACTATTATAATGAGTCATAAAAGCTCCACCAGTGCTGGCTTATCCATTCTTTTTTTAAAGATCATTTTCACCCTTGTCAGCCTTGTCTAGTTGGTAGATTAATTAAAGTCACTGCAAGATATGAAGAAAAAAATTCTGTTCATAAATGTATACGCTCCTGTTATTGCAAGAGAAAGAATGATTTTTTTAGAGAAATTAATTAATACTTTAGAAGGGTGTCCCTCTGAAGATTTTCTTTTTTTAGCAGAGATTTTATTCACACAACAAATAATTTAGACCAAAATCATGATGAACCACATATGGCTTCAAGAAACAAGTTAATAAGTATTGTTGAAGCTTTTGATTTAGCAGATGTGTGGCGTGAGAAACAGATTTTAGATAATATTCTTGGGCCCATTACAGGGAAAATTATTTCTCTATGGCTAGGATTGATAGAATTTACTGTTATAAACATCATTTACAGATTTTTAAATCATGTGCCGTCTCTCCAGTTAGTTTCTCAAATCATGGATTAGTATGTGGAGTGGTTTTTATAAATTCTATTAAAATAAAAAGTGCATACTTTAAATGTTTCCTTATTAAATGATAATTAAAAAAAAAAGTTGTATGCATTTTTGGAATAATTGGAAAATTAATATAAAGAATTTTGAGTCAATTCAGCAATGGTGGGATGTGGGGAAAATTAATATTCAACAATTTTGTAAACAATATACTCTTAATACTTTCAGAAATACTGCTCAATTAATAGAAGAAGTCGAATCTGATATAATAAAACTTCAAGTGTTAAGTGATTCAACTCGAGATCAAAACCTTTTACAATCTTCTTACAATCAAAACTATTCCAATCTTGGAATAAAAGGACAAGGATCACTTATAAGGTCACGCTTTCAGAACTTTAATGAGATGGACACATCAACCAGTTTTTTCTTTAGTCTTGAAACAAAAATGGACAAAGTAGAATAATTCATTCATTGTGGGATAATAATGGAAAGGTTTTGACAGAGCCTGCTGAAATAAGGAAGAGAGCGATTGATTTTTATACAGGTTTATATGCTTCTGAGTATCAAGAAAATCCAAATATTACACACAAGTGTTTTGAAGGTCTTCCAGAAGTACCAGTTGAAATAAATGCTGCACTTGAACAACCATTGAACTTACCTGAACTACATTCAGCTGTGATGAGTATGGCTAGTGGTAAAGCTCCAGGAATTGACGAAATCTCTATAGAATTTTATAAAACATTTTGGAGTATTATAGGTTCAGATTTGTTGGCAGTTTTTAATGAGAGTTTTATTAAAGAGCAACTCCCTTTAAGCTGCAGAAAAGCAGTGTTGACATTGCTACCAAAAAAAGGGGATTTGAGAGATATTGCAAATTGGAGACCTGTTGCTTTGTTATGCGCTGACTATAAGGCTCTGTCTAAAACCTTAGCAAATAGGTTAAAGAACGCAATGAATTATATAATAAACAGTGATCAGTCCTATTGTGTTCCAGGGAGGTCAATTTTTGATAACATACAATTTATAAGAGATTTATTTCATACTTCTAAACTATTTGGTTTTAATTTTGGCCTTTTTTCAATAGATCAAGAGAAGGCTTTTGATCAAGTTGAACACGAATATTTATGGAGAACAATGGAGGCTTTTCATTTTTCTTCTGCTTTTTTAAATAGGATTAAAGTTCTTTATGGAGGTATTCAGAGTATGTTGAAGGTCAATGGTGGCTTAAGTGCATCCTTTAATGTAAATAGGGGAATAAGACAAGGTTGCTCCTTATCAGGAATGCTATATACTTTAGCCATTGAGCCTTTACTGAATAGATTACGTAATGAATTGATGGGGTTAAATATTGATGATGTTGAGAAGACAACATTAATAGTAAATTAATTTGGTAAAATTTCATCTGCCAAGGTTAATTGGAAAAAGAGTTCAGGTTTGATCGTCGGAGATTGGAGTGATGAAAGCCTATATTACCAGGTGGTCTAAACTGGGTTAGTGAAGGGTTTAAATATTTGGGTGTTTTTTTAGGGAATGGTTCTATAGAGGAAAAAAATTGGAATGGGATTGAAGAAATGGTTGATGGAAAATTGAAAAAATGTAAATGCTTCACTCATGTCTATCATATAGAGGTAGAGCTTTGATTATTAATAATTTGGTAGCCTCTATATTGTGGCATAAATTAGCAGTTTTAGAACCTCCAGCTGATTTATTAATAAAAGTTCAGAGAAAGCTTGTTGACTTCTTTTGGAATCAATTACATTGGATACCACAGAATATTTTATATTTATCAAAAGAATTAGGAGGTCAAGGTTTGGTTCACTTGGCAAGCAGAAAAGCTGCTTTTAAGATACAATTTGTGCAAAAGTTTTTATATGGACAATTGGAAGTTCCATGGCGAGTGTTAACTGAACATATCTTAAAACAGTTTGGAAATTTGGGATTAAATTTTTCTCTTGGATACCAATGTTTTAAATGTGAGAGTTTTTTCCCCCTTTTATTGCAGTGTTTTCAAAGCTTGGGATCTTGTAGAAAGGAAAAAAATGTTTACAAAAAATTCCTCATTGTTCTGGTTATTGGAAGAACCAATTGTGCATGGATCACTAATTGTTTTTAAAAAAGATGATTTTGTTGGACTAAACAATATCTTCATCAGAACTAGAGTTTTAAAAGTGTTGGATTTGGCAATGCTAGCAGGTCCAAATCTAAATAATGTGAAAGAAGTGGCACAAAGACTTCTAGGGAAGTTGGACAAATTCTAACAGTTTTTCGGGACTCTTTATCAGAAGAAGAAAAATTAAAACTCAGAAACTGGCTGAAAGGAAGCGAATTGCCTGAATGCACTGACTTTTTTCCGAACATATGCGTACGACCAAAAATGGACGAAGAGGACTTTCAACTTTTATACTGGATTTTTAAAAGTGATGTTCACTTTATTATTTTTGATTCTGTTGGTGGAAAATTTATTTATTCTTTCTGTGTTAAAGTGTTAAACAAAGGAAAACTAAAGAATAAGATTGATACACCCTGGAGAAAATTTTTGAAAGTTAAAGATGAAATAATGCCAGTATGGGAAGCAATTTATAAGCCATCATTGACAAAACGGGTTGGAGATATTCAATGGAGAATACTCCATGGTATTGTTCCTGTAAATGCATTTGTGTCTATTTTAAACTCTGATGTTACAGATTTATGTCCTTTTTGTAATTGCAGAGAGACAATTTTTCATTGTTTTCTTAAATGTGAACAATTGTTTTCATTATTTGAGTTTTTAAAGGAATTGTTTGTATTGTTTGGGGAAATTTTCTCAGATGTTCGTTTCATTTTTACAGTGAAAATTGGAGCAAAAATAAGAATGTTTGTAAAATGTTAAATTATTTAGTAGGACAAGCGAAAATAACAATTTACATAACAAGAAAGAAAAAAATAGAACAAAGCATTGATTTAGATGTTTTATTGTTTTTTACATGTATAATAAGAGCTAGAATACATCTAGAATTTAATTATTATAGATTGATGGGAAATATTGAAAGTTTTAAAGATATCTGGGATTCAGATGGAAAGATGTGGACTGTTATAGGAGAAAACTCTTTTCCTGAATTGTTTAAAAGGGAAAAAAAGTGTAAATGTAAATTTTTAAATTGTGTTATACTGATTGTATTTTGTTTCCCTTTTAAAAAAGCAAAATAAAGTTTGTTAAAATCTCAAAAATCTCTCTCTCTCACACACACACACACACACACACACACACACACACACATACACAAACACACACACAAACACACGCGCACACACACACACACACACACACAAACACACACACTGCTACTGACTGCTCCTGCAGAGGATTGTGGGTAAATCTCTCGTCAGTCTTCAGCTCAGTTTCACTGATGATCCAGAACTGACCCCAAACCCAGGCCAGAGCGGCTCAGTGAATGTGGTCTGGACGGAGTGGATGAGGCTCATTGTGTCTCTATAGATGTTGTAGAAGATCAGAGTTCCTGCACTGTGATCCACAAACACTCCTATTCTCCTGCTGAGCGGCTTCACTGGGAGTTCAGTGTGTGTGTGATTGTGCCAGAATGAGAAACTGGAGGAAGAGCAGCTCAAACTCCAGGACTGAGCATTAAATCCAAACACACACTCATCACCTCCTCCCTTCCTCCTGATGCTCTTATATGACACTGATATCCACACACCATGATCTCCACTGCAGTCAGTCTCCCAGTAACAGCGTCCACACACACTCTCTCTGCACAACACCTGAGGACAATAATCAAATCTGTCTGGATGATCAGGATACGGCTGATCCTCTTCCACACACTTCACCTCTCTGTTCTCCTCAGACAGAATGAGACAAGTGTGTGCTGTGTTTGGATCCAGTGTGAGGAAACAGACATCTGAACACAAGAACACACACATTTAAAACCACAGCTGTGTGTGTGTGCGTGTGTGTGTGTGTGTGTGTGTGTGTGTGTGTGTGTGTGTGTGTGTGTGTGCGTGCGTGCGTGTGTGTGTAGTCCTACATTTGTGCAGTCCTGCTGTAATCCTCGCGTCTCCTCCATGACCCAGACTGTAAACACACACAGATGGAGAGAATGAGCTGTTTAGTTTCCCCCTCAGCTAATAAGCTAAAGCTAGCACTGAGCTGCTCAGCTACACGCTCCAAACTCTTCAGCTAAAACACACAACACTTGTTGGTTCCAGCCGGGATGCACAATGAATCTAACACAGTGCGTTCTTTTCCTCTGCTGTTGGTGAAGCAAGCGCAGATACTGCTCATGTTGATGGAGACACCCTGCTGCAACATTCATTTATTACAGTGATCACACTTAGCTTTGCTGACAGATTAGCAAGTGAAAAATACACATGTGTGCACCGAGAAGAGGAATCCAGATGTTGATTTTAGAACAAGAGTCTGAACATTAATCCAAGTGTCTGATTCCAGAATCTGAATCCATCTTCAATCCCCAACCCTATTCCTGACCTGATATTGGAGGATTCTTCAGCACAAATGGAGGAAGAAGTTTCTCTGCTCAGCTCAAATGCTGAAACTGTACAGTGTGTCCCGCTTAATGTCACAACTGAGCCAATACACTCCAACATTTACAGAGGAGATTCATTTCACACTCAATGATTTGCTCTTCATAGACATGACTGGAATACTCTACAAGCTGTATCTTCTGTCTGTCCTCACCCCATAACCCTCACAGAAAACTGAAGATCAGAAAAGAGCTTTCTAGTGTCTTTTTAAAGCCATTCAGTGGAAAAGCACAAGACCAGTGATGCTCCACATACTTGAGTTTGTCCAGTGTGTAGTTTGGATCCTCCAGTTGTTCAGAGAGCAGCTTGACTCCTGAATCTCCTGGATGATTGTAGCTCAGATCCAGCTCTTTCAGGTGTGAGGGGTTTGAAGTCAGAGCTGAAGACAGAAAACCACAGCCTTCCTCTGTCACCATACAGCCAGACAATCTACAAACACAGCAAGAGTTCACATCACACAGTTGGACAATCACACATCTCTTTGTGTTGTGAAGATGCTGACTGCTGTTTCTGCTCATGTCAACAGCAGTGATGAACACACACACACACACACACACACACACACACACACACACACACACACACACACACACACATCCTGATTAGCTCTCCTTATTGATCAAGCCCTCACATCAGCAAACACACTCACACACTCAACAAGGACTCAACATCATCTCTAGAACTGTATATCAATAGAAATAAAATCACACCCCTGCACATTTGGGCTCCACATCTGGTAAGACTTCAGGGCTGTTCACACGGAAAGTGATGTTGAATGTTGACACCCACAGACATAGTCACAACCTGCTAAAGTTTTCAAAAGTGAACTAAGACTGCAACTATTTGTGGAAATCTCTATAAAAGGTCTTCAAATATGATTTAGATTTAAAGGAATTGTTTTTCATGTTTACATTTACATTTAGTGATTTAGCAGACACTTTTATCCAAAGCGACTTACAAATGAGGACAAGGAAGCAATTTACACAATTATAAGAGCAGCAGTGAACAAGTGCTATAGACAAGTTTCAGGTGTGTAAAGTCTAAGAAGCAAAGCATTAGTAGTGTAGTTTTTTTTTTTTTTTTTTGAGAGAGAGTACAGTTAGTGGTATAGCCAGAGAGGCAGTTACAGATTAGAAAGGAGAGTGAAGACTAAATAGTTGAGTTTAGTCGTTTCTTGAAGACAGCAAGTGACTCTGCCATTCTGATGCAGTTAGGGAGTTCATTCCACCAACTGGGCATATTGAATGCGAGACTTCGGGAAAGTGATTTCTTCCCTTTTAGGAATGGAACAACGAGGCGACGTTCATTCACAGAACGCAAGTTTCTGGAGGGCACATAAATCTGCAGAAGTGAGAGCAGATAAGAAGGAGCAAAGCCAGAGGTCGCTTTGTAAGCAAACATCAGAGCTTTGAATTTGATGCGAGCAGCAACTGGCAGCCAGTGCAAACGGGTGAGTAGTGGAGTGACGTGCTCTTTTGGGTTCATCAAAGACCACTCGTGCTGCTGCGTTCTGAAGCAGCTGAGGAGGTTGGATAGAATTAGCTGGAAGCCCGGCTAGTAGAGAGTTGCAATAATCCAGTTTGGAGAGAACAAGAGCTTGAACAATGAGTTGAGCAGTATGTTCAGATAGGAAGGGTCGGACCTTTCTGATGTTATAGAGTGTGAATCTGCAAGATCGAGCAGTTCTAGAAATGTGGTCAGAGAAGTTTAGTTGGTCATCAATCGTTACTCCAAGGCTTTTTACCACTTTGGATGCAGTAACGGTTGCCCCATCCATCTGGATTGAAAAGTTATGGTGAAGAGTCGGGTTGGCAGAAACTTCAAGCATTTCCGTTTTCATGAGGTTAAGCTGAAGATGATGATCTTTCATCCAGTGTGAAATGTCTGACAGGCAGGCTGAGATGCGAGCTGGAACCGAGGGATCATCAGGGTGAAAAGAGAGGTATAGCTGGGTATCATCAGCATAGCAGTGGTAGGAAAATCCATGTTTCTGGATGACTGTTCCTAAAGATGTCGTGTAGATGGAGTAGAGAAGTGGCCCAAAAACAGAGCCCTGAGGTACCCCAGTGTTTAGATGCTGTAGGTTGGACACCTCTCCCCTCCAAGACACCCTGAATGACCTGTCAGAGAGGTAAGATCTGAACCATTGAATAACAGTGCCTGCGACGCCCAGTGACTCAAGCGTAGATAGCAGGATCTGGTGGTTTACAGTGTCAAAAGCAGCTGATAAATCCAGCAAGATGAGGACAGATGATTTAGAGTCTGCTTTAGCCTGTCTGAGATCCTCCACGACCGAGAGCAGGGCAGTCTCAGTTGAGTGGCCTTTCTTAAAGCCAGATTGCTTGTTGTCCATGAGGTTGTTTTGAGTAAGAAAGTCCAGGATTTGATTGAACACTACTTTCTCCAAAATCTTGGCCATGAATGGAAGCAGGGATACTGGTCGATAGTTTTCAAGTAGCGTTTGATCCAGGTTGGGTTTCTTTAGCAGTGAGGTTACCCTAGCCTGCTTAAATGAAGTAGGGAATAAACCAGAGTCAAGAGATGTGTTAATTATGTGAATCAGTGTTGGTATGACTGCAGGAGAAATGGCTTGCAAGAGATGAGAGGGAATGGGATCAAGCGGACAGATGGTTGCATGGCTAGATAACATGAGATTGGACACCTCAGACTCAGAGAGCTGGGAAAAAGAGGTGAGTGTGTGTGGTGTTGGTGGTGTATCTTGCGTGTTTGTTGTAGGTGCCGCAAATTGAGCACTGATTTTTGCAGTTTTGGTGCAAAAGAATGTAGCAAAGTCATCAGTACTGAGTGTGGAGGATGCGGGTGGAGGAGGATAGAGGAGGAAGGAAAATGTTTTAAAAAGTAAGCGAGGATTGGTGGCACTGTTGACTTTCTGATGTTAAAAAAAGGATTTATTCTTGTGTTTAAAGCTTTTGTCATTACGCGACTCATTCAGAAATGATTATTAAATGCTTGATTAATGCACAAGAGAGTTTGGCCAACACGTTTTATACCATTTCAAATATATATTATATGTGCACGCTGTATAAGTGCACATACAGCCGCTCAGCATAATGGAGTACAGCCCATTCTGAAAATCCAGATTTTCCTCCATTTCTCAGTCAATATAGGCAGTGTATTTTGTTGCATTTAAACAAAACAGATTTATTAAACAGAAATATTTATTACAATAATATTTTAGTCACCAAACATATTCAGAAATTGAAAGAGAACACAATTAAATTCAGGCTAAATATTGCAAAAAACCCTACAAAATTTCAGCTGAATTCTTCCATTGTTTTGCTTCTCTTGATTTTTCCTCTTTTTTAATTTTGTATTTAATATTTTTCTAGAACATATACATTTTTGTTATTTTGTTAGATGAGCTCCAGATTTGGCTAATCTATTGTATATCCACAAATATAATATTGTAGAGCTTCCTATTTCAAATATGAATGTAAAAGATAGATTAGTGAGGGGTGTACTTATATATGCTGAGCACTGTATATTGTTCACCCAGAGTGTTTACATGGTCACACAGCAAGTCATACAACAAGCATTTAGTTTGGGCTAGCTGTTGCAGATGGACATTGCTGTACACTGCCCTTGATGGGTGAGTGGGGGAGTGTCTGTTGTCTCTCCAAGTGTGAATTATTCATGACCATTGTCACTCACGCATACCGCTGAGATCACCCAAAACAAACCCAACAAATCCTAGATCATTTGTAATGTTTTCTTTGAATGAGAGAACAGAATCATTTTCACATAATTGTGCAGTAAATATTCCAGCCTACAAGACTGCTTACTCTAAACTCTTGTTCAGGCACATTCAGTCTGGTTTTTGGACCTTATTTCAGCTATTTTGTCCTCTAAAACCTACTAACCACACATAATATTTATTTCTAAAAACACAAACATGTACACCAATATTTCTCACATATTATTGTAGCACAGTTTGTGCTGAATACAAATAAAATACATGTTGGCCAGTACTATGAAAGAAGTAGCTGAAATAAGCACAAATGTCAGGGCATGTCAAAACATCTCAGGGGTCCCAAAATAACCTCAGACCCCTGAGGGTTAACTACAGGTATAGTATGAGCAGTGTGAAACATAATTACTGATAAACCATAATTCCTGTTATCTGGGGTTTAGTATCACCCAGGGTTAACATGTTCAAGCATGAAAAGCCCTAATATGAAACTGTCTGACTGTAGTTATTGTAGAGTGGAGAATCATTTACCTCAGTGTCTCCAGTTTACAGTGTTGACTCTTCAGTCCATCAGAGAGAAGCTTCACTCCTGAATCCTGCAGGTCATTGTTATTCAGCTCCAGCTCTCTCAGGACACAGTTTGAGGATTGTAGAGCTGAAGACAAACTCTTACAGCACTGAGCAGTGAGATTACACATGGCCAATCTGAAAAAGAACACACATTACTAAAAACCACATGGTTAATGTGATCTGTCTGATGTAACAAAAAAAAAAAACAATCAATCAATAATCAATCAGGTGTTTGATCTCAGACCTCAGTGTCTCCAGTTCACTAATTAGTGAGCACATCTGGTGATTTTAGCTTTAAATAATATTAATGTCTATAAAACACAATTAAATGGCTTCCTTCAGATGCTCCAACACTGCAAGACAGGAAATACTTTTTAAACAGTTTTATTTATTAATATTTTAATGAACAAACTAATAACAATAATTTTCTGTAGAATCTTTAAAAGTTGCTTCTCAAAGCCCTTTACAGAATAAAGTGAAACAGATGGGTATATAACAGAAATAAAGAAATTAAATAACTAAAACATGGAGAAAACATGTAAACTCCACACAGAAATGCCATCTTGGCCAGGTAAAGACTTGAACCAGTGACATTCTTGTTATGAGGCCTAGGTGTTAACCACTAGGCCTCTGTGCCGCCCTGTCAAGGAAAGGAGAGGAGTAGGGGTGGAAGGGGGGATTCTTCAAAGCGAAGGAGGCTAAGGTAAGATACTCTGGTTATTATAGTGATTCAGGAATCATCTGATTGGTGGATCCAATGCATTAGCAGTCAATCATAAGCACATGCTCCTCTCATAATTAGTTTATTAATAAACTTCACTTAAATACACAGATTCTGTGCATCACAGTGTATTAACGATTCTGTTTATACACAATTGTTAATTTTCTACAATTAAAGTATACAGTTTTTCCTTTTAATACGAGCAGTCAGATATATGAAGGGTTTTAATTTTAACAGAAAATTTTGATTTAGTTTTAGTCGTATTTCAGCCTTCTGAATCATTTTAAGTTTAGTCGACTACATTTGATCAGAGTTTAGTGACTAAATCTACTCTAGAGTTAGATGACTAAAATATATTGGCTTTAATTTAAGAGTATTTTAATTAAATATTGTAAACATTTATTTATACAAAATGTTCAATCTTAAAATGAAATAAAACCGTCTCATTAAAATATGGAATATAGCTTTTCTATTGAAGATCTAAAATTAGATATGCATTGTTTATTTATATCATAAGTAATATGTTAAATGTGTCAGCAATCAATACACATGTAAGAACAGTCTCCATCTGAAAATGCAGGAGTCTGCAATTATTCAGCAAACCCTTTATTAACAAGGTAAACTACTGGTATTTTTGACCAGTCTGTTGAACAGTTTCAAGCCATTACATCTTTGAAAGGGCTTAAAATAGTCCTCTTTGTCCTCTTTGCAATGTCAGTGTACAGCAATAGTTTATAGCAGTGTATAGATTTACTGTTGGTGCTACAGCCCTACTGAAAAAAACAGCTTAAACCAGCCTAGGCTGGTTGGCTGGTTTTAGCTGGTCGACCAGCCTGGTTTTAGAGGGGTTTTGGCCATTTCCAGGCTGGTTTCCAGCCATTTCCAGCCTGGTCTTAGCTGGTCAGGCTGGAAAATGTCCAGCTAAAACCAGCTTGACCAGCCTGGCCAGGCTGGGAGTTCAGCCAAAACCAGCTATGCCCAGCTTAAACCAGGCTGGTCAAGCTGGTTTTAGCTGGATTAAGCTGGTAATTTTCCAACCTGACCAGCTAAGAATCAGGCTGGAAATGGCTGGAAACCAGCCTGGAAATGGTCTAAAAAAAGGCTGGTTCAAGCTGGATTTTTCAGCAGGAAGTTCATGGTGCTCAGCTATAGCACTGAGTAAATAAGTAGAGTAATGACCAAGCAGCAACCTCCCACTCTCCCTCGTGAAGCCAACACAGAAGTAACTGAAACTGCAATTCATGGAAATCCCGCTAGTCCTGGCTCCATATAGAGCAGATTTCTATTGAGCCCACTGTTAAAATGGCCGACTTTACAGCAGGGAAAAAAGGTGTTTACAAGAACAAATACAAAGAACCATTTTTGGTTCATCTGGCTAATATTACCCTTCATGGCAACTGTGAGGGGGTGAATTTTTTTATAACTCATCCGTTTTGTTTATATTAGGTTATATTAAGTCTGCATAATTAAGGGCGTGGCCACTTGAGTGACAGCTAGGTCTTCCTGGTCACTGTCTCGTCACCTCAGCTGATTCCGGCTGATTAGCCGCTGAACTCGATGTATTTTTGTGTTGTTTATGTGGCTTTACACAGTCAGTCGCCTTTTGGAATTATTTCCTACAAGTATCAGATGATATGGCATGCTGTGTGCACTTCACAAAACCGTTCACGTGGCCTCCGTTTCCCAGGTGAGTGAAATGATATACTTGTATACCATCTCTATAAATGTGTTTGTTTTATTTAAGATCATTCATCATTTATAATGTTCTTTAGAGCTGTAATGCACTCCAGAATCTGACAGATTAATTAGTTGTAGGCTCTAGAACAGTCATCTGAAGCGTTGTCAAACAGTGTTATGCTGGAGTTCATCAATAGTCTTGCATTTACTAACACAGACTATATCTGAGAGGTTTGGAGGAAATTCACACTTTCCCCCTCTAGAAAAACATCTTAAGAGCAATGTTCAGTGGCTCAATGTGTTACAGCGGTGTTTTTAAAAGACTAAACCCTTTATTGATATAGTGTACAGCCAATGTGGTCAGAACACAAACCAGTTTGTAATTATTTGCCTCTAAATGTTAGAGTTTTAACTCGTTCTGTTTTAAAATCTAGTCTGAAAACTCATTTCACTCTTTGACATTAAACCATATGAGAGTCTTGTGTCCTTTATTTGTCCTCCGTTTTAAATGGTGCACACTTGTACAACACTTTGGTAAACACTTGTTGTCTTTAAAAGCGCTTTAAAAAATATATAGACTTGACTTGACATTGCATTAATAATCCCGCTTGCTTTTTGAGTGAGTTCTTAAACACCTGTGATTGGCCATTGTGTTCCTCAACAGAATGATGATACTGAACGGCTGCGTTTATCACAGCTGATCCATGACAGATGCAGTGGTGAAAACTCGTTCTACAGACAGCCTGGATCCACAAGTATCACTCTGATAGCTTTGCAGCTTTCATTTTCTCCCTGAGCAGCAAAAAGACCCTCCAGCAAACTAACAAGCAGGGATTGTGCACGGTTATCTGCTTTCTAAAGTAGTTGGAGCGTTTAATTACTCGTGCTCACCTTCCTCACCATAGTTATCCACAATAACAAAGTGCATATGATATAAACTACATCAGTATGTAAGAACCAGTTATGATCTATTACTGAACAGATGCCGAACTGTTTTGACACCCTTATGGTGTACATAAGGAAAAAGAGTTACTTCAATTCTGAAAATGCAGCTTCATGCAGTTTATTCAGTAAAACATTTAAATAGATTTGTCTTATTTATTCTGAGTCAACACATAGACATAATCATATAATCATTATCAATGTGTAGATATGAATAAAATCATATCCCTGCAAATGTCTGTGTGATATTGCTGAGTGGAGAATCATTTACCTCAGTGTCTCCAGTTTACAGTGTTGACTCTTCAGTCCATCAGAGAGAAGCTTTACTCCTGAATCCTGCAGGTCATTGATACTCAGGTCCAGCTCTCTCAGGACACAGTTTGAGGATTGTAGAGCTGAAGACAAACTCTCACAGCACTGAACAGTGAGTTTACACATGACCAATCTGAGAAGAAAGAACACAGATTACATTAAGAGTGTGATTTTTATTCATTCATATGATGTAAAAAAAAAAAAGAATTAATAGAAATAAAAGTAAAAAAATCTGGTGTTTGAAAACAGACCTCAGTCTCTCCAGTTTACAGTTTACAGTCTTCAGTCCATCAGAGAGAAGCTTCACTCCTGAATCCTGCAGGTCATTGTTACTCAGGTCCAGCTCTCTCAGGACACAGTTTGAGGATTGTAGAACTGAAGACAAACTCTCACAGCACTGAGCAGTGAGATTACACATGGCCAATCTGAGAAAGAACACACATTACTAAAAACCACATGGTTAATGTGATCTGTCTGATGTAACAAAACAAAAAATCAATCAATCAATAAATCAAATAATCAATCTGGTGTTTGATCTCAGACCTCAGTGTCTCCAGTTCACTAATTAGTGAGCACATCTGGTGATTTTAGCTTTAAACAGTATTAATGTCTATAAAACAAAATTAAATGGCTTCCTTCAGATGTTCCAATAGCCCAACTCTTTATTAAACACCTAACACACAGAAAAAAGAGAAAAATACTTTTTAAAATTGGTTTATTTATTAATAATTTAATTAACAAACTAATAACAATAATTTTCTGTAGAATATTTAAAAGTTGCATCTTAAAGCCCTTTACAGAATAAAGTGAAACAGATGGGTATATAACAGAAATAAAGAAATTAAATAACTAAAACATGGAGAAAACATGTAAACTCCACACAGAAATGCCATCTTGGCCAGGTAAAGACTTGAACCAGTGACATTCTTGTTATGAGGCCACGGTGTTAACCACTAGGCCTCTGTGCCGCCCTGTCAAGGAAAGGGGAGGAGTGGGGGTGGAAGGGGGGATTATTCAATATGCAGCTAAGGTAAGATACTCTGGTTATTATCAGAATCAGTTTTATTGCCAAGTGTGCTTCACACACACAAGGAATTTGTTTTGGCTACAGAAGCTTCCAGTGTACATAAAGTGACAAGTGGCAACACAAAATAAATATAAAAAAAATAAAATAATAATAATAAAAAATGATGAACATTAAACAGATGCGGTTAGTAAAAGAAACCTGGATGTTGAGTTGGATGTACAGATTGTTATAAATATACAGGTTATAAGGTGCTGTGTACAAGTGCGAATGTAGAAAGTATTGCATTGTATATTGATATAAGGTGCTGTGTACAAGTGCGTATGATAAAATATTGCATTGTATATTGATATAAGGTGCTGTGTACAAGTGCGTATGAGAAAGTATTGCACATATTTATTGCACAGTAAGGGAATATTTAACTGTTCATAAGGTAGACAGCCTGAGGAAATAAACTTTTCCTGTGTCTGGCTGTTTTTGTGCTTGGTGCTCTGAAGCGCCGACCAGACGGTAACAGTTCGAACAGGTAGTGTGCTGGGTGTGAGGCGTCCAGAGTGATTTTGCGAGCCCTTTTACTCACTCTGGAAGAGTACAGTTCTTGAAGTGTAGGAAGGGTTGTGCCAGTGATTCGTTCAGCAGTCCGGACTATTCACTGTAGTCTACGGAGGTCGGTTTTGGCAGCTGAGCCGAACCAGACGGTGATTGAAGTGCAGAGGATGGATTGGATGACAGCTGAGTAGAACTGTACGAGTAGCTCCTGTGGCAGGTTGAACTTCCTCAGCAGACGAAGGAAGTACAGTCTCTGCTGGGCTTTCTTCACAATAGAGTCTATATGAATGTCCCGCTTCAGATCCTGAGAGATGGTGGTGCCCAGGAACCTGAATGACTCTACTGCAGCCACAGTGCTGTTCATGATGGTGAGTGGGGGGAGTGCAGGGGGGTTTCTCCTGAAGTCCACTATCATCTCCACTGTGTGTTCAGCTCCAGGTTGTTGTATCTGCACCATAACGCCAGCCGCTCCACCTCCTGTCTGTATGCAGACTCGTCACCGTTCTGGATGAGGCTGATAACAGTAGTGTCGTCTGCAAACTTAATGAGTTTGATGGAGGGGTCTTTTGCAGTGCAGTCGTTGGTGTACAGGGAGAAGAGCGATTTATAGTGATTTAGGCATCATCTGATTGGTGGATCCAATGCATTAGCAGTCAATCATAAGCACATGCTCCTCTCATAATTAGTTTATTAATAAACTTCACTTAAATACACAGATTCTGTGCATCACAGTGTATTAGCGATCTGTTTATACACAATTGTTAATTTTCTACAATTAAAGTATACAGTTTTTCCTTTTAATACGAGCAGTCAGATATATGAAGTGTTTTAATTTTAACAGAAAATTTTGATTTAGTTTTAGTCGTATTTCAGCCTTTTGAATCATTTTAGGTTTAGTCGACTACATTTGATCAGATTTTAGTGACTAAATCTACTCTAGAGTTAGATGACTAAAATATATTGGCTTTAATTTAAACCCCGCTAGCGCACACACTTTTCTTTCGCATGCGCAGCTCATAAAACATAACTTAACAAACTCCCCCTTTAAAAAAAAAAAAAAATATATATATATATATATATATATATATATATATATATATATATATATATATATATATATAGAGAGAGAGAGAGAGAGAGAGAGAGAGAGAGAGAGAGAGAGAGAACAAACATTTAAAGATGGCCTATTAACTTTATAGTCCCAGTCAGAAAAACTAATCATCAACAAAAGCAAAACATTTTAAAAGTACATTCAGAAGTTGAGATAGCAAATGCTTGTGCTGAGAGCTTTCAGAGGGCCAAGTGCAGATGCCCCCTTTTTTGTCAAACAGTTAGCCAGCTACCCTTTGGTCTCTGACCACAAGATCTGCTCAATAGTTCCAGAGTGCATAAGCTCTTTCGTGCTGCTGATTTCTAGGCGCAGTCTCTTTTCAGTAACAGATTTTGTAGATTTGAGAGCATCGAGAAGAGAATGATTGTCTGTTATACATACAATTGGCAAGTTGTTGCATGAGCAGTCACCAGTGGTGACCTCTGAGTAGAGTGTAGCAAGGAAAACTGCATTGTCAATCCCGCCTGCAAGTGCCAAAGCCTCTCCTGCTAAGTTACTTCATACAACTCTCCTGATGCGTTTTGACTGCCAGGATATTGGTGAGAATTTTCCATTTTCTCCCATAAGCATGATGAAATGTCTACATTGTGTGCCACCATCTGGTAGGTTTCCCATTGAGGAATCACTGAACACTCCTAGCTTAACAGAGCTGTTGTTCCCCAAGTACTGAAACCTCAAGTTAACCTCTTCTGATTTGAGTTTTGTGATAAGTTTATTTGCACAATGCAGGGTCTGAACAGAAGCATGCTTTGTGTTAGATGCCAAGAATCATATGTCACACATTTTATCAGGTCTGCTTTGTCTGGCAGCCCACAATATTTGTCCAACCTTTCTAAGTCTAGCCTGATGCACTCGTACATACTGTAGGTTCCGCCATGCCGGACAAATACAACTACACCATCTTGGCCTAGGACCACACCTGGACCTTTCCACTCACTGCAGTCTATTCTCTAATAATATACTTTGTCCCCCGTCTCATATCTATCATGAACAGGTCGCAGTTGCTTACGAAGGGCTCTTCTGATTCTTTCTGAGCATTCGGCTTCTGTGAATGCTTTTCTCTTTGCATGCAGTGTTTCAATTTGTTTAGCAACCCAGGTACTTGTACTTGTTTCCAGAGCTAGTGGCTTATCAGTGAGCAATGAAAGCAGATTCGGGTTTTGCCCAAACACTAGCTGGTAAGGGCTGAAACGTGTACATTATGCATTGCGTTCTTAGCCATTAATGCCTAGTCAAGGGCTGTTTTCCAGTCACAGTTGTTGTCCTTTTTCACCTTCAGCAAAATTTCAGTGAGGGTCTGATTATGCCTTTCTAAAAGGCCAACGCTCCATGGGCTGTAGGCCGCAGTTGTTTTAACTTCAATGTTAACATTTTCAGCCATATCCCTCATTTTGTTGTTATTAAATTCACCTCTGTTGTCACTAAACAGTCTGCATGGAGGACCATGAACACTTATCCAACAGTGAATAAAGTGATTCACTATCTCTCTTGGGTTCTTTGTTGTGACAATACTCCCTGTACTAAAGCGTGTGAAGTGGTCAATAGCATGCAAATACCATATTCCAGGCCCAAGCTCATGCAAGTCCACTGCCACAGTCTCATTATATATTGATGCCATAGGCAAACCTACAACAGGGTTATGTTTTGGCTCACTGTATCTACTACATGTATCACAGTTTTTCACAATGTTCACGAGAACAGTGTTGCTTTCATCATCATGATTACCTGAGCAGGCCAGTAATTTTTTTAGTCTATCGGCTGAAGCATGTCCAAATTGTCTTTGTAGTTTCAACAGTACTCTCTCCTTTTCTTTAGTTGTCTCGTTTTCTGTCACAGACAGAATTTCTTCATTTGTTGTCTTGGTCTCACTTGTCTCGTTTTCATCTAGAATGCGGTCATCTCTCAAGTTCACACAGAAATGTCCAGAAGATGTTAGCTCAAGTTTAACAGGTTGTTTAAACATTGTTGCTTTGTCATGTGCAATGTCCAGAACTTCAGAGTTAGACATAGATTCATTTGAAAACAAAGTGATGTTACATTCTTCAATGTCATCTTTTTATCTTACATCTTTTGTCATTTTTACATGATCCTTTTTAATTGGACAGTCCTTTGCCCAGTGAAATGTGCTTTGGCAATAGCACATTTTGTTCTCCTCCCATATTTATCAAGGGGATTTGTACCTTGAGCTACAGTTTGGAATTGCTGTGTAGTATTTAGCTTAGTTCCCCGTTTGCCCAAGTATCTTATGTAGTTAGCATCATCTGCGCTATGCAGAGTACTGGCGCCCTCTTGTGGTCAAGTAACGTTATAACCAAATATTCTTTTCAAGGCTGATTTCATGTCCGTGAAAGAAACGGTGGGGCAAGCTGTTATCGTTAAGTGTTTATCTTTAACAGTAAGACCGGCGGTATCGAGTAACTTGAAAGCTAGTACAGCATCTGGGAGCTCCATTTTGAACTTACGCAGACTGTTGTATTGACGTTCGAACTCGACGATGTGGTCCACCATAGAAACACCGCTTTCTCTTGTGATCTGATCAAACTCTGTGTACACTTCCTACTGTCGATCTTTTTCTTCTTTTAAAAACACAGAGTGCAATTTTTCTATTAATGTTTGCATACCGTTGTCAGCATTCAAATCATCCGCGGGTATTTCCAGTGCGCTGTTTCTTGTTCAGCCCATTAGTGACAAGGTAACTGCCAAGGCTTGTTGCTTTTTGTCCAGGTCTGTGACGCGTTTCCAGATTTCAATCTCATTTTTCCAACTTTCATAAGCTGTTTTTTCGTAAATTTTCGTCAAAAATCCGAATTTTCGTTGGATTTTTGTAATTCCCAGCAGCAGCCATCCTCTGCTACCAAATCACTACAGCGGTTCTTCTTATTTGTAACGCACTTTATTCTCTCCAACACATAACTCCCGCAAAAACAGAGTGGGATCCTTTTTTTATCCCCCAAAAAAACCCGCTCTAGTGCACACACTTTTCTTACGCATGCTCATAAAACATAACTTAACAGTGCTCACCTCCCTCACCATAGTCAGCTACAAAGCGCATATGAGATAAACTACATCAGTATGTAACAACCAGTATGATCTATTACTGAACAGATGCCAAACTCTTTTGACACCCTTATGGTGTACATAAGGAAAAAGAGTTACTTCAATTCTGAAAATGCAGCTTCATGCAGTTTATTCAGTAAAACATTTAAATAGATTTGTCCTTTTTATTCTGAGTCAACACATAGACATAATCATATAATCATTATCAATGTGTAGATATGAATAAAATCATATCCCTGCAAATGTCTGTGTGATATTGCTGAGTGGAGAATCATTTACCTCAGTGTCTCCAGTTTACAGTGTTGACTCTTCAGTCCATCAGAGAGAAGCTTCACTCCTGAATCCTGCAGGTCATTGTTACTCAGGTCCAGCTCTCTCATGACACAGTTTGAGGATTGTAGAGCTGAAGACAAAATCTCACAGCACTGAACAGTGAGATAACATGTCACCAGTCTGAGAAAGAACACAGATTACTAAAAACCACACTGTTAATGTGATCTGTCTGATGTAACAAAACAAAAAACAATCAAGCAATCAATCAATTAATTAATAATCAATCAGGTGTTTGAACTCAGACCTCAGTGTCTCCAGTTTACAGTGTTGACTCTTCAGTCCATCAGAGAGAAGCTCCACTCCTGAATCCTGCAGGTCATTGTTACTCAGGTCCAGCTCTCTCATGACACAGTTTGAGGATTGTAGAGCTGAAGACAAACTCTTACAGGACCGAACAGTGAGATAACAGCCCTGTAGCCTGTGTAGAGAACAAACACAATATGTATGTGTTGATCTGGTGTGTTTAATAATCTGAAGCACATCTGACTGTAGTGACTGGTTTAACTTCACCAATTAGTGAGCACATCTGGTGATTTGAGCTTTTAATAGGATTTAGGTTTATGCAACAAAAGTAAATGGCTTCCTTCAGATGTCTGAACAGATGAAGAAATATTTTTATCAAAAGACGAGAAGATCATACACAAAGGTCCAGAGATGACAGACAATAAAACACATGAACAAACTAAATAATAATAATTTCCTTTAGCACATTTAAAAGCTGCATATCAACAGACAAAAGAAAGCAAACAGAGATACAGAAATATAGAAAATAAATACATCTATTTAGAAGTGCCAGTGATAAGGACTGCCTCACCTGTGAATGCAACATTTAAGGACACATTATATCTCTGTGCTCCAGCTGTTTATCCTGATCCACAGGATCTGCCCTGGTTTACTCTCCAGTAGTCCCTGCATTGGCTTTGTCCTGTTTCCTGTTCACCTGTCTGTCAGTTTCCCCCTCACCATCTGTCCTGTACCCTGTCATGGTTTCATTAAACTGCCTCTCCCCCATCACCCTTGTCCACTGTAGCACATCCAGCTTGCTGAACTCACTCTTGTTTTGTGTTTTCCTCTGAGGATCATCTGGAATCTTCTTCTAGAAGGGAGCTATGTCATGGTCCTGGTTATCCTGTCCTTGTACTGTTGTGTTTTCCTTGTGTTCTCTGTGTTCACCTCAGTTTTCCCCATGTTACCCTTGTTAGTTGCCCAGTTACTCTTAACCCCCTTGTTATCCTATTAGTTTCTGTGTGTTTAAGCTCCTCTGTTTCAGTCATTATGTGTTGATCAGAGTTTGCTGTATGTGTGTATGTTTCTCTTGTCTGTGTTTTCTGCTCTTCAGCTCTGTCATTTTCTTTGTGTATGGATTTTATTTAACATTAGAACTACACCTAGATCCACCTCTTGCATTTGCTTTGCCTGCCTGCATGATTAGAGGAAGATATGATAAAGAAGAGGGCGGCACTGTGGTTCAGTGGTTAGCACTTTCGCCTAAAAACAAGAATGTTGCTGGTTTGAGTCCCAACTCCAGTTTCCCCCACAGCGCGAATACATACGGTATAGGTGAATTGGGTAAACAAAATTGACCATAGTGTATGAGTGTGTATGAGTGTGTGTCTGTGTCAGTGAGTGCGTTTACATGGACACAGAGTTGGGCAAGCTACTAGAAGTGTAGTGAGCTAAGCTATTAGCTACTCAACTTAAAATGTAGCTTACCTACACTAAAAGCTACCCCCTGGTAAATGTAGCAAGCTAAGCTAAAAGCTACTTGGCAAAAATAGCTTAGCTACATCTAAACTATTTTTGCAAATTTCATTTTTAAATCAAAGCAACTTAAATCCAAGTCACTCACATCTTACTGATCAATAAAACTGTCGATAAAACATATGAGGCAGAATAGTTCAGTTCAGTTATTTACTGTAAATAATATGCTGTACTAAACAGAAACACATTATAGTATATAACAGCTAAAACAATCCAATAACACCAGGTGTTACACATTTAAAATACTATAGTCATTAATAGTAAAGGGAAATATATTGGAATAAGCATTATATATATATATATATATATATATACACTAAAGTATTTTTATTTTTTGAGCACAGCATCAGGAAATAAGTTATTGCATCTTTACATGTACTTCTGGAGGTATGGTCATGAGGAAATAACTCCTCTCCCTCCCAATAATATCCAGCTGCAGGCCCGCAGAACCACACTCGTTTTAGGCACACACAATCTGGCATACACAATCTATGCAAACCATATATGGTTACGACAGATGTTAATGTTATTAACGTCTTCTAGGACATCGTCAACAATATATTTTGATATATATAGTTAATAAATATTGTACACAATAAACAAGTGCTTACTTTTTCATAGATATTGCTATCGAGACGGGCGAATGAGGAGCATTGTTTCCGATCGCCATTCAAAATAATAGACTGAAGTGTTTTCTATCAGTCATCATAGATGATCAGTCATTATTATCTGACAGAATCAATATAGCAGATACTCGTTTGCTGGCCTTGCTAAATGATCTACTTTGGACAGGTTTAATTTATATAATGGATTAATTTATAATGAAGGAAAAATAGCAAGTTAATATAGACAATAATACATTTTATATGAAATAAGTGTATAACACTATATTAATATTTTACTCAAGCGATTTAATAGTGTGTATTTGCTTAATTTTCTAAGAACTTTTTAAATAATGATTTCCCACATTAAATACTGTAGTAATTTATTGTAAGCAATATATTGTTTTTAAACCAAAATTTAGCAATAGAAACAAATTAACAATTAATAATTAATAAAAAAAATATATATATAATTATATTATAAATATATTTAACTAACAGCTGTGACAGTTTATTAAAGATAGTAGTTTATAATCAGATAATCAGTTAAGATAACCAGTTTATAACTATATTATATATTGTTTAAATGTTTAACTATAGTAATTAATTTTAATGTGACACATTATTGTTTGCTTTTTATATTTTACAACAAAGTGATATTAACCAACTATGATAATATTAAGATCCTGAATTAGTTTATTACACTTAATCCTACAATTAGACGGTCTATTATGTTTTCTTTGTGTATGTGGACACGTGAATAAAGTCATGTGTCTTTAACTAATTAATTGTATTTACATAATTTGAGTTCAGAATCTGCAGAGATGTTAAAATGATCGTTACGATATAATAATAATGACTGAAATGGGAAATCATATTTGTGAACTTCAATAGGTGGCGATAATGCTAAGGAGTTAGTTAGTTACCATATATGGTTTACCTAAATTGTGTGTGCCTGAAACGTGTGTTCTGCGGTTCCGCAGCTGGATATATCTCCTCCCTCAGTCATCTTTCCATCAAGCAAGTTTCACCAGAGGTGGCAGTAATGCACCAAAACCTTGGTTGTCGAACACCGTAAAACAGGAAGAAGAAGAAATCATCATTCTCGCCATCATATGGATTTACTTTCATTGGCTAGACACCGGCTCCGGGAGTGTCAGTGCCGTCACTTATCAGAAAAGAGTACGACACGGAGGCTGCCATCGTCATCGGCGCCATCTTGGATCTGCGATCGGTAAATGTAGCTTGTATGGACACTACTGCGCTACTTTACTAGTAAAATAGCTTTGCTACTGAAAAACTATTTGATTTAAAAGTAAGCTACTTTTACATTGATTTTTACATTTGATTTGAAAGTAGCGACGCTACCGCCACGCTACTGAGAAATGTAGTTAAGTACAAGTAGTGACGCTACTGCCCAACACTGCATGGACACCAATAATTTGATTTTAATGTGATTAAGACAATACTGTGATTAAGAATTAACCATATAAACAGCGGTTTTTGATTAAATTTATCTGATTAAGGATAATCAAACTGAAGTGAAATCGAATTAAGACGTGTGGAGTATGCTGATTTTAGTCGCATTTTTAAAGTGCAGTACAGACATGTAAACACATTAATTGAACTATTACCGTCATGTAGGACTTATTGGCGTGTTTTGAACAGAATAGTCTATACACACACACGCACATACACACACACACACAATGCAATTTCCGCTAATAGAAAATGTAGTTTACTGGCTTATTTGCTGCTTCTTAAGAGATAGTTCCCCTAAACATTTACTCACCCTTAAGTGGTTCCAAACCTTTATGATCTTTTTATTCTGCTTAACAGATAATAGTTTATGACAGCTGAAAACCATTAGCCATTGACCTACATGGTAGGAAAAACAACTGGTGTGTAAGTCAATGGTTACAGGCTTCTTTCTACAGGCATCTTCATTTATGTTTAACAGGAGAAACAAAGTTTGAGAAAGGTTTATAGCCCCTTGAGGGTGAGTAAAAATTTGTAAATTCATTTTTTGGGTAAACTATCCCTTAAACAACCACTGCCAAAACATGAATCTAAACGTTATTAAAAAACACTAAAATATTAAATAAGAAACTATTATTAATGTATTTTCAAGTGCAGATGATATCACTATTGTGCATGTTCATTAACATGATATACTTTATTATTTAATTTGAGAAAGAAGCACTTTGACTTACTGAGCTCTTTTGGAGGATTTGATGACTGCTGATAGTCTGATGAGACACTCGTCTGATCTCTGGAATTTCTGAAGCTCAAACTCCTCCAGCTCCTCCTCTGAGGTCAACAACACAAAGACCAGAGCAGACCACTGAGCAGGTGAAAGGCGAGCAGATGACAGACTTTCTCTACTGAGGTGAGACTGAATCTGTTTCAGCAGAGTTTGATCATTCACTTCATTCAGACAGTAGAACAGATTGATGGATCTCTCTGGAGACAGATTTCCTTCAAGTTTCTTCTTGATGTACGCAATTATTTTCTTTTCGCAATGGTCTCTGTCATCCTGCTGTGTCAACAGGCCTCGTAAGAGTTGTCGATTGGACTGGAGTGACAGACCAAGAAGGAAGCGAAGGTAAAGGTCCAGATGTCCATTCTCACTTTTTAGAGCCTTGTCTACTGCGGTCTTCAGCAAATCAATCATGGACACATTTCTGCTGTTTTCTGCTTGTTTCTTGTTGATGTCTAGAAACAGATGTTGATAAAGGGCTGCAATGAACTCTTGAATGCTCAAGTGAAGAAAGCAGTACATGGTACCAAGAATGATTCCTGTCTCCTCCTTAAAGATCTGGGTACACATGCCTGAGTACACCGATGCCTTATAAACGTCAATGCCACAGTCTTTCAGATCGCTCTCATAGAAGATCATATTGTTTCTTTCCAGCTGCTGGAAGGCCAGTTTCCCCAGTGAAAGGATGAGGTTTGGATCCCAGGAGACATCTGGTGTGTTTTCTCCATCATACTTTCTTCTGCTCTGCTGGATCTGAAAGCGGAGAAAGTGTGTGTACATCTGTGTCAGAGTCTTGGGAGATTCCTGCAGTGTTTCAGCATTAGCTCTGTGTTTCAGTTCAGTATTTCTGTTCTCCTTCAAAATGTTCTGGAGAACAGTGGCTGAAATCCAGCAGAAGACTGGGATGTGGCACATAATAAAGAGACTCTTTGACTGTTTAATGTGATCAATGATTTCTCTGGCCTGATTCTGATCTGTGAGTCTCTTTCTGAAGTACTCCTCTTTTTGGGTATCATTGAATCCTCGTATCTCTGTCAGCCGGTCGATACAGTCAGCAGGAATCTTACTGGCAGCTGCTGGTCTGCTGGTGATCCAGATGAGAGCAGAAGGAAGCAGATTTGCCTTGATGAGGTTCGTCAGGAGAACATCCAGAGAGACTGCTGACGATACATCATGACACGTCTCATTACCAGCAAAGTTCAGAGGAAGACGACATTCATCCAATCCATCAAGTATGAACAGGACTTTGAATCGTGTGCTTCTTGTAAGGTTCAGTCCTTTAGTCTCTGGGAAAAACTGAGTTATGAGGTCTTTTAAACTTTGTCTTTCTTTCTCCTTTAAGTTCATCTCTCTGAATGGAAGAGGAAATATGAAGCTGATGTCTTGATTTTCTCTTCCTTCAGCCCAATCCAGAACAAACTTTTGCACAGAGACTGATTTCCCGATGCCAGCAACTCCTTTTGTCAGGACAGTTCTGATCTGCTCGTCTTGTTCAGGTGCTTCAAACAAATGTTTGCATTCAACCTGTATCTCTAGTGACTGATGACGTCTGGAAGCAACTTCAATCTGTCTGATCTCATGTTCAGTGTTGACCTGTTCACTCGCACCCTGAGTGATATAGAGATCTGTGTAGATGTTATTCAGAAGTGTGGAGGCTCCTTGCTGAGCAATTCCTTCAAACACACTTTGATATTTCTTCTTCAGGCTACATTTAAGCTGATTGATGAAGAACAGCTCATCTAAACACAGGAGCAAAGAAACAGATAGATTTAGTCTTGACTTATTTGTAAGTGACAGTCTGACAGATGGTCATGAGATGGGCCTGACAGAATTTCCTAGTGGTGTAACGGATCACAAATCTCAGGGTTCAGATCACATAATGATTTTTTAGTCACAGATTGGACCATTTTTCAGATCAGCCAAAAAGGAGAGGAGACGAATGTCATTTGCTTTCCATTTATTACAGAAACAGCACTGCAGGACACTTTTGGTTTTAACAAACAGAACTAAAAAAAGTGTAATATTATTAACAATAAAATAAAGAAATAATCAACTGAATAAAATTAAATAGTAAAATATTCAGTGCTGTGAAAAATTCCCTGTTACTGCTACTGTTGCTGATAATGCTGAATGTAGAAATCTAACATTATAATTTGTACAGCCCATATTTATTTGTAGTCTCATTTTCAATAAAATGATTCAGTTATTCACTCATAAATCTTCGTTTTATTTTAGTTTGAGTGGTTGTCTCCTCCTAATGGTTAAATAATGTAATTGCTGCCTACAACTTTCATTTTTGAGCATATGACTGTGATTTTAATCTTCAACATAAACATCAGTGATTTTATCTGAACTATGAACTGTTCTCCCAGTACTTCTGTGTTATTTGACTGTTTGTAACTTCATTTTTGCATTTTCAGATTTGAATGCAGCGATTGGAAGGATTAATAAACATATGCAAATCACCATCATTTATATAGATCTCTCAGCGATCGTTACAAATTTAATCCACGGGTCACGTGTTTTCCGAACCATGGGTTGTGATCCATACGAATCATGGATCAACCGTGATCTGTTACACCCCTAGAATTTTCTGTCATTGTTTGCCATTTCTGTTGAGAATTTTGTAAACAATCTGCAGATAACTGTGGAAAGATTTAGGGAATATCATAACTAAAAACTTTATATATAAAATAAAATATACAACACAAATCCAATTAGAATTACTTAATTGGTAAACAAAGCACAAGACTCTTATATAACAGATCTACTAAAGGACAGATAATATGACTTTACAAACTGTACTGTAAATAAATCATGAACATTTTCATATTAGTCAACAATATTACTGAAATTAAATAACTGAATGAATATAAATGTACACACATTTACACAGTAAATAAATAAACTCAATGATGGACTAAAACTCTGTGGAAATCTGCAGGTTTTGTGTAGGTCTAGCCATGAGTCTCTTACCCACGAGAGTATCAGCAGCTTGATCTTGCTTCATCTCTCTCAGGAAGAAGAGTGTGAGATCAAGAGCTGCTTCTGTGATTCTGCTTCTGTTGTCATTAAAGTCCTTTACAAACTCTTGACTGTTTTCTTCCTGTAAGATTTTCTTAAATTTCTCCAGTTCATTCTTCAGAAATTTGATCATTTTACTCTCAAGATTCTATGATTGACGAAACAAGAACAATATTTAACCAAAAGATTCATTCACACACAGTTGTACACTCACAAAATACTCAGTAATTGAAAATACATTATAATACATGATACTATGAGTCTGTTAAATGCTTGATTCTGATAAGCTGATGAACATTCAAAGGTTATTTTCAGATAAACACACAGCTAAAGTAGATCCAGGCAGGTTGAGCACATTACACTAAAGGGGGTCGCACACCGGATGCGCAATGCAGCACACACATGACAGCTGGAAGTATTGCACACCAGACGCACACATTCACATGTTATTAAAAATGAAATTTCACAGCTTCAAAATACAAGTAAAAGTAAAAGTTTGAGTAAAAGTCCCGGCCATTAGATCGCCCCTTGGGGGCTGGCTGCCTCCTCCGTGTTAATGAAAGGGACTTAAGCCCAAATAAAACATTTCTTTACACTTGCAATAAAATTTCCTGAAATATGGTTCCGGTCACTTAAGGCACTTATGCTGATACAGGTGCAGATCTTAATTTCTGTAAGTGTTTTTAGCCAGTAATTCAATGCTGTTAAAAATGGGGCGTGTCATCGTGATTGACAGTTTTTCTAAGCAGACCGTCTGAGCTTCGGCAGGAGACTGAAGTATCAATGTTCGATTTCTGTGTTATTTTACCATGATAAAATGAGTTGTTCAGCAGTAAACTATAGTGTGTGACATACAGGATCTGGTGGAACACTGTTTATTCGGTAAGGTCAGGGCTTTATCGAGCTTTATTTGTTTGCTGATACACGCCTAACCAAGCCATGGTGGGGAAAATACAGGTGATCACTATCTAGCAGTAATTCTCTTTATGGGTTGAAGGATAGCATTTTTTTTATTGTTAGATTTTGCTAAACATTTACTAATAAATGCAGACATAAAGGGTTTCTTCTTTTAAAGGGTTAACTGTGATAATGTGTGTACAAGAGGAACCCAACGTCCTGCTACTGGCAGGGTGGAGGCCTGCTGCTCATAACAGATACCAGGAAGAGGAATATCTGGTTGCTGAATGGTCAAACTGTCAAGACAACACCATATAAGTCAATAGGGTTGAGGGTTAGATAGTGTGCGAAAAACAGTATAAAAAGCCTGAAGGAGAGCATAGTAGAGGGGGCTGAACTGATATTACACCTCTCCTGCGCAGAACTTGTATTCTCTAACTTCTTGCATTCAAAATAAAACTTGTTAATTTTCAACTCAGAGGTACCCTCTCCTTAGGTACCAGACAGTGATGATACTAAATGGAAAAAGGTAAGGCATTTTCTAGATGAGGCTGTAGAAAGAGCAGATAAAGAAGGAAATGAGTTGTTAAAGCTGAAAAAAATAATTTTGAAACTGTAGCTTGAGAAAAAGAAGTTAGCTAAAAACAGACGCCTCAGCAACAGATTGGCAGTTGCTAGAGAGGGCCTGATGGCAGGCTTTGCTGTGGTTAAATTACAGGATGATCAATTGGTCACCATACAATCTGGAACCCCTAATTGGCAAACAATCTGCACAAAAGGCAGAACTATTGGCCTTAATCAATGCATTGAGACACTCAAAAGGACAGTCTGTCAACTACTCTGATTCTGCATATGCAGTGTCCACAGCCCACGTGGAGCTGCCTGTGTGGATCAGATGTGGATTCATAACTTCTTCTGGCTGGCCTATTACTCATGAGAAAGAAGCAAGAGAGCTCTCTGAAGCCATAATGTTGCCGAAGAAAGTGGCTATTATTAAGTGCACTGGTCATTCTCAAGGAACTGACCTAATATCAAAAGGGAATGAAGCAGCAGATTTGGCGGCAAAACATGCCTCAGGCTACCTACAGGGTCAGTTTGTGGTCACATCTAAGCCAGACGTGACATCCCTCCTACCAGAATTCTCAAGAGAATTCTTATCTGAGCAGCAAGACATGGCTGCTCCTGAAGAAAAGTCTGTGTGGAAAAACAAAGGGGCAATCAGACACGATGATGGCCTTTGGACAGCACCTGATGGTAGAGCTTTGCTCCCAGCGTCACTAGTCCCAAGTGTGTTGAAAGAAGCCCACACACATGCACAAATGTAGGGATAAACAAATGTCACAAGCATTGCAATCATAGTGGCATCCTTTTATGCCACACTTAATTTCTGGGTACATAACAACATGTGACATCTGTCAGATGCACAATGTCAAATCAACTATGAAACCATCTCAGGGATCGTTCCCATTGGCAAATGGCCCTGGAGATGAAGTTATAATTGATTTCACTGACATGATTGAAAGGGTTAATGGTAAACGATACTTGCTTGTTATGATTGATGCATATACTGGATGGTCAGAGGCCTTCCCGGTGGGCAAGGAAGACAGCACTGCTGTCATTAAATGTCTGATAAACCATTACATCCAACGTCATGGTTTTCCGAGCTGAGTAAGATCTGACAACGGCTCACACTTTAAAAATGAACATTTGGCTGATGTGGAAAAGGCATTGGGTTTAGTACACCATTTCGGGGCAGTCTATCACCCTTAGTCACAAGGTAAGGTTGAGCGGTTGAATCTAACATTGAAAAACAAATTGGCTAAAATCTGTGCACAGACTAAATGGACATGGTTGGCTGCTCTTCCACTGGCTTTGATGTCAGTAAGGAGCTCTGTGAGTAGGGCAACAGGATACACGTCCTTTGAACTGCTGACTGGTCGCCAATTTCCTGGCCCACTGACCCCACTACAATTGAAACCAGTACAACCGTTATCACACAAAATTCACTATGACAAATTGACTGCTCTAATTGAATCTTTTAACAAAATGTTACCAACTGATTTTAGGGGACACGAATATCCAGCACCCCTACCTGACCGAACTTGGGACTGGGTGAGATTGAGAATCTACAGGCGTAAATGGAAAGAGCCTCGCTGGTCTGCTCAAATTAAGTGCTGTCCGGCGGACCCACAGTCCAGATCATTGGACGACACCAGAGTGGACCTTGCTTCGCAGGTCCAAGAGAGGGAGGATACCACAGGAGGTGCAGGAGGGAGTTAGGGTACCACAAAAGGAGGTGACACACAAACACATGCACACGATAAAAATTTTCATCCATCACAAAGTAATGAGATGAGAATGTGGTGTAGCAGATTACACATCACCAGATTGTCAATACCCCGGCTGGGGTGTGGTTTGGACAAGTTGGAATTCTATAGAGTTCTCCACATTATTGAAAAGACATTTAAAGGCCAGAATATAACCATTTCAGTTTATACGTTAGAATAAGTTTACTGTGCTTGCTATTTTTTATTGTAGCTTTGATATTGATTATATATTACTTGCTGTTAACACAATAACGCTGTGAAAAATAAGATAAAGGGAGGACCAGAATTGAATTATAAGAAAAACCAGCATCAATATAACATGAGGATCAAGTAGTGGGATATACAGGAAGATGGGCCCCAAGTCCAACGAAACTAGGGAATATGGAACGGGAATGGGATAAATTAAATTAGGGTTGTAATACAAATGGATTATACCAAATTAACCCCTGAAGATATACTAGAGAAAGCCACGGGATACGGGAAACTAATTTGTGGTTAGAATGGATGATTTCCACAGCTAAACAAACAGGAATGACAGATTGTGTTGCATGTGCAAAAGCTAAACCAACCCTTAGAATAGAACCAGCCCCATTGATAACAAATGACCCAGTAGGATATGGGTGTATGATAAATCTGACTAGACAGTATAGACCAAAAGGATGTGACACTCTAGCAGAAATATTCCCGCCAATAAATAACCAGACAAAAACAGGCCCATTTTCTGCAAACCCAGGAAATTTCACCTGTTTTAATTTTACTCCCACCGGAACAGTGCTAGTCAGGGTAGGGCATATTAACACTTTGTGGTGCAAACAGATTATCAACAATGCAGGGGATATAATAGGACCTTGGGCGCGAGGAGGACTATATTATTACTGTGGAGGAAAAAGATTGTTTGTAAGAATAAATGGGAAAACAACGGAAGGTATATGTGCAATGGTTAGGTTGGCAGCACCAGTAACACTGATTGGCAAGAGAAAAGAGGAAGGGGTGGAAGTAAAGCTGGGAGAAGAAAAAGGGACGCAACGTTTGACTTAACCACAAATTCCCCAACCTATAAAGATTCAATAGGGGTCCTGAGAGGAGTCCCTGATGAATACAAACTAGTAGACCAAATTGCTGCCGGGTTCGAGAATATCCCAATAATTTCAGCCCTATTCCCTGTCACCCCAAGTAAAAATGTGGATAGAATAAATTATGTGCACTATAATATAAACAGATTGGCAAATTTAACAAGAGATGCCGTAGAAGGATTATCAGAACAATTGGCCCCAACCTCATTAATGGCAATACAAAACAGAATAGCATTAGATATGCTACTGGCGGAGAAGAAAACTTGCGCTTTTTTAAAAGATTTTTGCTGCTCATTCATTCCCAATAATACCGCCCAGACGGATCAGTAACGAGGGCTTTAGAAGGATTAAAAACCCTTTCTAAAACAATGGCAGAACACTCTGGTGTAAATAACCCATTTGATGATTGGCTGACCGGTGTGTTTGGAAAATATAAAACCATGTTTACATCAATTTTGATCTCTATAGCTACCTTTGTGGCCATAATAGTGACCTGTGGATGCTGTTGCATCCCGTGTATCAGAACATTGTATAACAGAGTGATAATAACAGCAATTGAAAAGAAAGATGGAGTCCCACCCCCTTACACAATGCCTCTGCTGGTATCTCCTGGAAATAATGATGAGGAGGAAGAGGAGGAGGAATATGACTTATAAATGTAGTTTTTTCCCCGTGTTACGTTTCACGTATGTTTTGTTTGTTCTGTTTTGCGTGCTCTTCTCTTTTCCGCTGTGTGTCATGTGCTGGTTCTAGGTGTGCAACCATTGGTCCAAGGAGCTGTCAATCACCATCGACACGCCAATCAGAACCGGGTCCGCTCCGTATAAAAGCTGTGCGCTTGCGCTGTTCTTCAGGAGCGCTTGGCGTCGGCCAGCCTGTTCATCTGTGTTTTGCTTACAATTTGCTGTATTCTAGTTTTCTCTTTATTAAGAGACTACTTTATTAGATATGCTTGTGCAGCTCAGTATTATCTAGTGAGAAATTGAATGATCTTTGTGAGATTTGGATTATATGAGATTGTGTTTTGCTAATGGCTAACAGTGTGTACTTTATGAGAACTCTAGTGAGGTGAGCAGTTTATGATATTTATTTGTTAGTTAGTTTAAGGAGGCGTTGCCACATGTGTAATTTTGTTTTGAGGTTATGAAGTTTAGTTAAGCTACGTGCTGAAGATTATGGTTTTGTTTCTGCATTTTTCTTTGGTTAGTCAGTTTAGTGGGTTGGGGTTTAGTTAGATCGTTTTGTTATATTTATTTCTTTGTTTTGGCAACACTCCTATTTTCTTTAATTCGATTATTTAACATTACATTTAAAATGCATTCTCTCATTGTCTGACATTCACTGAATATTAACTACTTAATTTGTTTCACTTAACAAGTGGTCGTTGTATTCTCTGTCATCCAGCATCAGTAGACTCACTGATTGTTACGTTTCATCCTCTTTAATATCTTAACAACTTAAACACGTAACACCCAGTAACTGTGCTTCTTTGCAGATGCTGATTCATCACAAGTTATGTGTTTTCTAGATATTGATGTTTGAGAAATTTGCTGTTTGAAAATGTGTTAAGATTTAAATTTTGATTATTGAAATGTTTGTAGTCTAGATCATTTCAGTGTGATTGACTCAGCTGACATGTTCTGGTTGCCCAAACATCAATTAGGGGACCGACTGGGTGACTTTCCCCACAGGGGTTTTCAGCCCAGTCCAGCCTGAGCACACTGGTTCATAAGGAATGTATAGGGACCATCATTGTTTGACTGTTATGATTGTGTTTATTGCTTTTATTTTTCTTAATGGTCTGATATGATGTATCCGGTGAACATGTGGTGGCTGCCCATAAGCCAACTAGGGGGCCGCTTGGGTGTCTTTCCTCACAGAGGTTTTCGACTCAAGCTCATCTGGACATATTGGACCAAGAATTCTTAGATTTTTTAAGTGTTTATTAAAGTGGTGTGGCCTCTTTTCAGAGGCCAAGAGAGGGATTAAAGGATAACATTTTTTTTATTGTTAGATTTTGCTAAACATTTACTAATAAATGCAGACATAAAGGGTTTCTTCTTTTAAAGGGTTAACTGTGATAATGTGTGTACAAGAAAGAGGAACCCAACGTCCTGCTACTGGCAGGGTGGAGGCCTGCTGCTCATAACAGATACCAGGAAGAGAAATATCTGGTTGCTGAATGGTCAAACTGTCAAGACGACACCATATAAGTCAATAGGGTTGAGGGTTAGATGTGCGAAAAACAGTATAAAAAGCCTGAAGGAGAGCATAGTAGAGGGGGCTGAATTTATATTACACCTCTCCTGCGCAGAACTTGTATTCTCTAACTTCTTGCATTCAAAATAAAACTTGTTAATTTTCAACTCAGATCTCTGTCAATTTTTTAACATGCAATGGACCATTTGAGTTCAACAGGGTCTGAAATAATAATTATTATTTTTTAAATAAAAAATAATAATTAGGAAGACAAAACTAATGTTAGATCATCTCTAGTTGATCTCCTGTAAGGTTTTTTGAACTTGATTTGCAGGACCTCTCTGACATTTTGAGTTTCAGCATGTTATTGAGTTCATCTACTGAATTTGCTGTTATGAAATATTAATGTTCTAGAAACTGAATCTTGTATAACAAATAGAGCTGTAAATGTTATATTATTTACATACGTCATTTATCATTGGCTTTTTATTTGAAAACTCCTAATAAACATTAAAATGAAGGTAAATTCCTCTTATAGAATTCCTCCAGATATAATGAAGGCATGGAATAAACCAAATGAAAATGGAGGCAATAAAAGAAGATAAACAATATAGAAGCGATGTTCAGCAGCTGATCGACATCAGGTGATCTATTAATACTGCAAAGTTTATTGTACACATTGATGAGGATTATATTTATATAGTGCAGGGATGGGATGTATAAATATCCTGTTGATATTTTGAAATCTTGCTGTATTTATCTTTCAAACGCATGATTTTTCCACATGGTAAATGATTATCTATGGTGTGTATTTTGGGTTCTGTTGGTTGCTAATTAAAAATAAAAACCTTTCTAAAAATGTGTGTTGTTTACATGTTGTTGTTCATATTTTACAAGTGTTATTTCTTCCCCTGTGAAGATAACAAATACCAACAACCCATTATAACAGAAATTGTTTTTTTGTGCCCATAGCTGAGTTTAAACTAAAGACCGTTTATTTCTGCAGTCCAACATGTATTGTTTTTGTTAAATTATAACAGCTAACATCATACAGTTTTATAGTAAATTATTAGTACTTGTTTTTAAATGTAAGTGCTTATATTTATATTAGTGAGTCTTTAATACAGTGCAGATCCGGGTGGTCAAGTGAGAAGTTCAGGGGGCGTGGCTGATTTGACGTAGAAGCTTTTGATTGGAAGCTTGACTCTGCGGCTCCGCCTCTGGCTCCATCAGGCAGTCCTTCTGCGCATGCCCAGGCTCCAATTTCAGCAGTGTTTTCTGACAGTTTGTGCTCATCAAGAGGCGTTTTGCCTTCAAAGCATTCAATGGCAAAAGGCACTGTTGCGTCGTCCATATTTTTACAGTTATTGGTTTGTACTGTACCGTTCCTGCTCTTCTCAATGAGCAGGGATTTCCACCCATTTCCAAAGACCAACTGCAAATTATTTAGCAACTTTATTTCAAAACAGCTTCAGAAGCAAAGTCTCATGAGCATGACTTATATCCCCGATACAGTTAGATCTCTGCTTCTCCTCTGTTTAAAACTTCATCAATTTAATATTTGGCACCAGCTATTGAACTGTTTATCATGTCAGAGAGATTACTGTAAATACACTGCGCTATATCTACACTGATTTACTGTAAACAACTGACAATACATTTAATTAAACTGACACATAAATGAGTCCCAAATCGCATCCTTATGCACTATTCTACGCCATTTTGTAGTATAAATAGTGTCAGTAGTGCATTCACATTGAAACTCTAACAATAATTAGTGCACTTTAATTACCCGGATGATGCACTCATTCAACTGGTAAACAGAAGTGTGTAATGATGGACACTTCACGCACTCAACAGCCGCTGCTTTGCTTATGTAGCGGAAGGGGCGGAGCTACTGTTGACTTTATTATGGATGGTGAAAGCAAAATTTTCCTACGAGAGTGATTATAGCGCGTCCTGATGGTGAATGCGGTTCTACTCATGGCAGGTATTATTTGGTATTTTGATCGCAGAGATACAAAGTGTAGTGAATTCCCCTGCAGATGTCTCTGGACCACGATCACAACATTTTGGGAGGAGTCAGATTTTTCATGGCTTATCAATCATTATCACATGGCTATACAAGCAGCAGCCATTGCACTGTCTCAGCTGATTCAGATTCAGATATCCCAATGTATGCATACGTCACCTAGTGACATTTAGAGCAGAGCTATCTGTTTCTACTCTGCTGTTGGTCATCTCCAGCCTCCATTTCAGAAATTTGTTAAATAAGGCCCTCCCTCACCTCACGTCTCTTGTGCACGCGGTAATGCTTAAGGGGGGCGTAAAATTAAAATATTCAATATGCGTGACATTTTAAAATCTAATATTTGATGCATCACCCAGCCCTACTCATGACTAATGTACATTCATTATTATATTCATGTATAATAGTATATCTCATTATTTACAATAGTATTCCCTCAACTGTCACCATTTTAAAGCATAGTTCTGTATGGCTTAAAATAAGCTGCTGCATGAATAAATTAGATTATGAAGAATTATGAATATCCTACTTATGCTTTAATTAGATTAGATTCAACTTTATAGTCATTACACATGTACAAGTACAATGCAACGAAATGCAGTTTAGGTCTAACCAGCAGTGCAATAGCAGCAATACAGGTATAAGTTATAAAGTGCAGTTATAGAAAAACTATGGTAATATTTACAGATGGATGTACTATAAACATTTTATACAGGTTGCATTAGCTATGAACAGATTTACAATAAATGAATATATGTACAGGATGTTATTAATAATCAGTGTGCAGATAGATAAACATAATTACAAATACATATGCACAGTGGGTTTGTACATAATTACAAATGTCCATGTGCAGCGGGTATGTACAGTTCAAATAAGTGAATCAGTGCAATGTAGTGCATTGAATATGTGCAAATTTAAATGTGCAAATGTTAAACAGTGCATTGATTGTGAGGAGTGTAAGTTAGAGGAGTGTGGGGGTGTATTAGGGGGTGAAAAAGCGTCAGTGAGGGGCAGAGTTCAAAAGGGAGACAGCTCTGGGGAAAAAGCTGTTCCTCAGTCTGCTGGTTTTTGTCCGGGGGAGCCTGAAGTGCCTGCCAAAAGGCAGAAGAGAAAACAGTCTGTGAGCAGGGTGAGAGGAGTCCCTAAGAATACTGCGTGCTCGGCGCAGACAGTGTTTCTTCTGGATGTCCTCAATGGCTGGCAGTGTAGTTCCTGTGATGCGTTGGGCAGTTTTCACCATCCGCTGAAGTGCCTTACGCTCAGCAACAGAGCAGCTTCCATACCAGACTGTGACGCAGTTGGTCAGGATGCTTTCTATTGTGCAGCGGTAGAAGTTCACCAAGATGGCTGATGAAAGCTGGTTCTTCTTAAGTTGCCTTAAGAAAAATAGGCGCTGGTGAGTCTTTTTGACCAGGCTGGAGGTGTTGGTGGTCCAGGAAAAGTCCTTTGAGATGTGGGTCCTCAGGAACTTGAAGGATGAGACAGGCTCAACAGCCATCCCATTGATGTGGATAGGATCGTGTGAGCCTGTTCCTCCCTCCTTAAGTCCACAATGAGCTCCTTGGTCTTGTTGGTGTTAAGGAGCAGATTATTGTCGGTGCACCAAGTGGCCAGATGCTGTATCTCCTCCCTGTAGGCAGTCTCATCATTGTTGCTGATTAGACCAATCACTGTGGTGTCATCTGCAAATTTGATGATGGTGTTGGATCTGTTTACAGGCCTACAGTCGATAGTAAAAAGGGAGTAGAGGAAGGGGCTCAGCACACAGCCCTGTGGTACACCAGTGTTGAGTGTGACGGTGGTGGAGCAGATGTGTCCTGATCTAAGTTTGATCATTAACTTGGAGGGTATGACAGTGTTGAATGCTGAGCTGAAGTCAACAAACAGCATGCATGCATAAGTGTTTAAAAGGCTTCTGGAACATTCTGCTGCTAACTAATAAGCATTTGCATCGTCACTTTAATGGGCGGGAAGAGAAGGAAGAGAAGCAGGTGTGGCGAGCAGACAAAGAACCCGAACTGAAATCTCTGCAAAAAAAAACACAACTTATCTTCAGTAAATTGTCGAATGTGACATGGAGTCCGAGTAAATTTCTTATAGATGACAGTAAACAGTTATGACCGACTGTCTGCAGGGATTCAGATACACCCGAATCAGTATTCAAATTAAAACCCCAGTTACAATAAGTGTCTTTATTGTTCAGGTGTGAGTATAGAGTGCAGTGCTATGGAGACTGCATCTTCTGTGCTCCTTTTGCCACGGTAGGCAAACTGACGTGGGTCCAGTGTGGATGGCAAAGAGCCTTTCAGATGTGCCAGGACCAACCGCTCGAAGCACTTCATGATGATGTGTGTGAGTGCTAGAGGGCAGTATTCATTCAGGCATGTTGGGCTGGAGTGTTTGGGCCCTGGTGTAGCGGTCGTTTCTCTGCGTTTTGTTATTTTTAATTAAAGAAATCTCCACGCAAATCTGGTCATGCTGAGGTGAT
The DNA here is from genome assembly GCF_903798145.1 of Danio aesculapii. NCBI lineage: Eukaryota > Metazoa > Chordata > Actinopteri > Cypriniformes > Danionidae > Danio > Danio aesculapii. Next base: position 23,425,964 of record NC_079438.1, read on the forward strand.
TTTTATTTTGCCCTGTACAACATACACAATCAGGCAGTCACTCTCTCAATATCAGTTGAGTCTCTCTTTTGCCTCTCCTCTCAACAGACATCGGGAAAGAGAAAGACAACTCTCCATATACACACGCTTTCACATATACATACACAAGATGTATAATATCACATACTAATATAAAATAATAGTAATAATAATAACAATATGAAGATAAATAATAATTCTTATATAAAAATATACTAATAATTATTCACAATTACAGCATTGCAGCACAGCATCAGTGTTACCTAAATATCAATTTACATACCTGTACAACACACACAATCAGGCAGTCACTCTCTCAATATCAGTTGAGTCTCTCTTTTGCCTGTTAACCACAAGATATCTTTGAAATACACTGATATTCAACTACAAAACACACTGATGTAATGTCTATTCTATTAATAAGTCTCAATGCATCTTTAGTGTGCTTACAAAATATATATATTCAAACATATATACATACTTATACATATTCAACCCTTTTATATATATCTATATGATATTTATTATTGCATATCTATCTATATATCAAAGTATATCTATCTAATTATAAGATATTTAATCAAAACTTTAGCCGCGACGGTGCTAATACATCTCTCATTCTCTCATGGCGTACATGGGCCGCCATTTCGCGCTTTATAACTTTCACCCATTAACAGCACTCAAATAAAACCTAACTTAACTGATTAACAACTTGAACAAGTGGTCAAATATAACATTACGTGGCCTGTTTTCTCAAAAGCAGGTCATCTAAACATAATATATACATCTAAATAGCATTTTAAAGTCAAATGAGCAGAGCTCATAGAAACTATACCTCTCCTCTCAACAGACATCGGGAAAGAGGAAGAGCTCTGAGCATGCCAACACTTATATCTCTCTTGCTACGCAACGTCAGCCGACGTGCACACTGTGACTCTTAACCCCGCGAAAGCGTATGCAAATCTTTCAAAATAAAAGACCCAGACAAATAATAATTTAAATATAACATAATATAAAGAAATAATGATTTATAATCTGGTGTAACAACACACTACATCCACCTCCACTGTTTTACGCCAGATTATGAATCAAAACAATGTCAATTATTCTGTGATCGCATCAGATCTGTTCAGTTCACAACTATCTCTTTCGAGATTAAGGTTACCCAGGGGTAGCTAATCCCCAAATTACCCATAGAAAACCATGCCCTATACATAGTTCCATACATGACATTGATAACTGTACCCTTAAATGTACATACTCCAAAAGATGTGTTCTTAAAAAAAAAAATTTCAAAACCAGCTACTTCTAATTCTATTCATTGACCTAAATTTTATGAATTTGCTTGTACTGTATATGATATCAAAGTAACCTCATCACTTAAAACTGAAACAGACACATTGGTCAGACACATTTGAGCATATCGACAGAACTGGACTGGGTAAATTTTCAGAGCTGACCTCATGAATTTGTGTTCCCCCTATGTCAGTATCACACTCCACAATAGTATCACTCCGTGCATCACTCTGGACAACAGACTCATCTCTCTGGATATCTGCGACAGCATTAAGATCAGCCAACCAAACGAGAAGTTCGATCTTCACTCTCAGTTTGAGTATCTCTATCGCAGGAAGTACAGACAGAGGAAATTTCAACACTGTCATCGATGTGACTGCCTTCATTCCAAGCGTGTACTGGCAGGAAGTTCACAGGCATTAGCAGATTACGATGTACCGTCTTGATTTGGTCTGTACCAGGGTTTCTTATCTTTTACGTGTTTAAGGCTTCACTTTTGCCCACAACATCATAAACCACCCTCTCCCATCGCTCTGCTAACTTCCTTTTCCCACGCTCCCCCTTGTTGGCAAGAAGAACTCTGTCGCCCAACTCCAGAGAGTGCCCCTTTTCCTTTCGGTCATAATACTCAGCTTGTTTAGTCTGTTGGCGTTTAGAATGTTCCTGAGCAACTGACATTGCTTCTCTCAAGTCTTTCTTAAGCGACTGAACATACTTGTGAACATCAATTGACTCATTGCTCGAGATGATGCTATCAAACAAAACATCTATCGATAATCTTGGTGTTCGTCCAAACATCAAGAAGAAAGGTGGATACCCAGTGGTCTCGTGTCTCGTACAATTGTACGCAAAGGTAAGTGTATTCAACATTTGTGGCCACTTAACTTTGGACCCTTGAGGGAGCGAACGGATCATATCACCCAGGGTACGGTTAAATCTTTCCGCTTGTCCATTCCCCATGGGATGATATGGAGTGGTGTGTGATTTTCTCACACCCGACAACCGCAGTAGCTCAACCATCAACGCACTCTCAAAGTTAGCTCCTCTGTCAGAATGTACGTGCCTCGGAAACTCGTAAATACTAAAAAACTTGTTCCACAAAATACGTACAACCGCTTCTGCAGTTTGATTTGGACACACATAGGCACAGGCAAGTTTGGTAAAATGATCAGTGATCACTAATACATCGACTGACCTGTTGTTGGAATCCTCCGCAGACCAAAAGTCAAGGCACACCAATTCTAACGGAGCAGTCGTCTGGATTGACACAAGTGGAGCTCTTGCCTCAGGTTCAGGCCGTTTACTCAAAATGCACCTCTCACACTCATTGACATACTTCTTTGTGTCTCCTTCCATAGACTCCTAGAAGAACCGTTGTCTGGCCAACCAAAGGGTGCGATGCTGACCCTGATGACCAGCGCTATCATGCACACCCTTCAGAACAGTACTTCGAAGAGCTGTTGGCACAACAAACTGGTAAGTATTTTTCTTAGACACCAGATTCTTCGAGACTCTATACAGAACACTCAACCTTAACACAAGCTTATCCCACTGTCTCAAAATTTTCAATGTTCTTTTGGACTCGTACACTTTTTCTCTGCGAGAGGGCCCTCTATCTCTCTCAACAAAGAACTTCACTCTGTCAATCACAAGATCCTGGTTCTGTTTTTCCAACAATTCATCATGGTTGATACTACCAAGCCGACTCTGCTCTACGTCCGACAAACTCTCTAAATGCTGCAAATAAGCCACACTCCTAATGGCTTCACCATTCTCTCAGTCCTAATGAGATTTAAGAACAGCTGACAATTCGGATCTCGAGACAGCCCCGGAACAGTAAGTGGACCCAACAAACACAATCTCACACTCGCCCTCCGCATGCTCTGAGGAACCATCATCTACATCTGCATCTGGACGATCACACGAAAGATGAAATGAATCTCGCACTCGCTCAACAGCAACAGATTTGGCCTCATGCAACAAGACATCATAAGGAGTTCTAGTCAATCGATGAAGAATTCCTGAAGTCACAAACGGCTGTCTGCTTAATGCGTCTGCTACTATATTTTTCGGTCCAGGAATATACTGGATGTCAAAATCGTATGCCGACAGCTTCGTTACCCACCGTTGTTCACATGCATCCAGCTTGGGTTTTGTGAGAATGTACTTGAGCGGTTTATTATCAGTCCATCCAGTAAACCTGTGTCCACGGAGCCAATGAGCAAACTTGTCACAAATTGCCCATTTCATCGCTAAAAACTCAAGTCTGTGTGCTGGGTACTTCGACTGAGCATGATTTAAAGATTTCGATGCAAACACAATGGGCCTTGCTACCGCACTCCCCTCCTGAACCTGAAACAAAACTGCCCCGAGCCCACTGGTAGAGGCATCTACAAACAACAAAAACGGTTTCGAAAAATCTGAGTGAGCGAGCAAAACCTGACTGACCAAAGCAGCCTTCAAAATTTTCAGGGCTGTACGACAGTCATCAGTCCAATCTGACTGAGAAAGCTTTTGACTTCCCTTCAGCCGCTTCATCCCTCTTCCCACCTAAGGTCTCTTCTTACCCGTCAAAAGCTGAAATAAGGGTCTAGCCATTGCAGAGCAATTCTCTATAAAATGTTGGTAGTACACCACCATTCCCAAAAAGGACATGATTTTACGAGCTGATGGTGTAACACCATCATCTTCCATCAAATCTTTCTCAGAGACACTTAAGATCGCTTCAATTTTTGCTGGACCACTGGCAACCCCCTCTTCAGAAACGATATGACCCAAAAATTTTACAGACTTTCTCAAAAATCTGCATTTTGATGGAGACAGTTTCAAATTGTGGTCTTTAAGACATCGAAACACCATTTTTCAAGCCTCTCCAAACTCTCTTCTTCTGACTTACCGAAAACTACCAAATCATCTAAATAACACAAAAGACTCAAGAAATTCTGGTCACCAAACACAGTCAACATCATTCTCATAAATGTCGCTGGACTGTTGCACAATCCTTGAGGCAACCGATTATATTCATGAAGACCAAAGGGTGAACAGAACGCTGTGAAATTCTTATCATCTTCATGTAATGGGATGTTGTAGTAACCAGAAGTCAGATCCATGGTGCTAAAGTACGCATTCCCCCCCAAAGCAGCCAACACATCAGCTTGGTGAGGGAGGGGATGAGCATCTTTCACTGTGGGTGCATTCAGCCATCTAAAATCAGTGAAAATCCTTAAATCTCCGTTCTTCTTCCACACTAAGACCAATGGTGATGCAAACTCACTGTTCGACTTTCTAATAATTTCCTTCTCCTCCATATCATCTAGAGTCTCTTTCAACTTTAAATAATGCGCAGGAGATAGTCTGCGATACGGAAGACGAAAAGGCCTGACATCTGTAATTCTGATACGATGACAAAAGTCCTTTGCTTCACCACAATCCAAACTGTGTCTAGAAAACACACACTCATATTTTTCAACTAGATCAATAAGCTTGTTCTTCCAAAAAGGAGACACTTCACAATCCTTGATACCCAGATCGTCTAGCCCCAAGTCATTTAATCTGCAATCACTTACCAAACTTGCTGTGGAAGTGGATTCTCCAGTCGTTAAACTGTCCCTCGACCGGTCAGAACATACTGTACAAGCATTTTGATTAATCAGTTCCATGTTTTGCACAAGGTCCTCCAAAGCAATGCAAGGAAACACATTTGCCACCTTAGCATTCTTCCTCAGCACAATCTCAGAGTTGGTTGGATTGATCATCTTTACTGGCAGCCAGCCATCACCCCACAAAGGTGATACAACCCTCCCAACCAAGATGTTTCGATGCACACAGCGAGAAGTGCTTGGTTCAATGACCACTGTGCTTCCTACGGACTGTACAGACCCAGGAGGCAATCGACCCCAAACAAGGTGTTCACTCATAGGCTTCAACGTCACACATGACCTCAATTTCAACGTACCCACCTTGTCAGGAATTGAATCACCCCTCCATCTCTCTATACAGGACAGCATGCACAAAAATTGGTTGTTATCATTCTGCATAACTGAATCAGGTCTCTTTACCACCTTCCAAAACCGATCTGTCTGCTTCATCTGGCTTGTAAGGGGTTTCAAGACAATAGTTCTAAGTATAATTGGTTCCTTCTGGCCACTCACAATCAAGACAGGAACACAGAAACTAACACCATAGACTTGAAGCTTCAAGTTAATTACACCATCTGGACTAGTTCGTTTCCCACCGCAACCTACCAAAACAATATCTGAGGAACTGCGGATGTCTTGGTTCAGCACCCCGGCACCTCTGAGTTGAGGAACCACATCCGCGCTCAACATAGTCGCCATCGAGCCACTGTCCAACATACCCTGGACCTTAACTTTGTCCTGCAAAAGCACGCTTGCATAGAACAAACTACTACTTGGTTCAACTTCCATACTGTTTTGGAAAACGACAGTTTTGGTATACAACGCTGTCACAGACGGAGCAATAAACAGATTCAATATTAGATTCAATATTAGTCTCACCAGAGGAATTACTACACAGCCCCACTTCGTCCTGCCCGAAGGGAGCTGTCTAGTTTCCCTGCGGCAAGACATCACGTCGACCGGAGCCCACTCTTGGTGGAGCGCTGCTGCAATTGTAACTTACGTGTCCCTCTGCAAATTACTTGAAACACAAGTTATACATCCGACAATGAGCAGTCGTGCTGTGTTCACTGCTTTGACACACTTTGCATCCCCGAATTTTATGTCCTGTTTGTTTAGGCCAGGGGCCCGCATAGACTGAGTGTTGCACACTAACGCTTTTTCTAACAAAGTTAATACTTTGTCTAGTGCATTTTCATCACTAACTCCAGCACCATGCTCAGACTTGGATTGTAAGGCAGTCACATTGACTTCCTGCTCAGAGACAATTTTGGCAAACTGTTTGACAGCTTGATTAGTTGACTTCCGCTCTCTCAACAACTCATCAAGCTGTTCTTGCGCCTCTGATGCAGTCCATGACTGTACAGGTTTACTCTTGAAAACAAAAGCTAATTCTCTGTCAGGACAGTTGCGAATAAACATAACTGCTAACTCTTTGCTTCTGTTGTCCAGAGTTCTGCCTTCCCACCTTAAACTTTGCTCAGCTACATCTGCTGCCTTATTCAGCCTTATCCAGTAGTCCCACGCACACTTTCTAGGATTCGGTCTCACAGAGTAGAAGTCAGCCAAAGGAATACCTGAACTGCACTGGTCCCCAAAGTGCTGCTTTAAAATAGAAAAGACAGAGTCAACAGAAGGGGATGTTGTACCATTGCGCAGCCATACTTTCATCACATCTTTGGTCCGCCCCATTACTCTGTTAATTATCTCCTCAATCTTTTCAGAATCAGTCACATCCAGTTTGCTCAAATACACTCTCATCATGTCTTCCCATTCCACAATCGAAAATTTATCCAAACTGTCTCCCCTAAAGTGTGGAGGTGCTGTCACCTCAGCTTTCAGGATCAAATTCATTTTCGACGCGTCAAGGACGGTGGTATTTATTTTATCATATGACACATGGCCGCCGCATTTCTCTTGGGACTTTTTAAAAGAAGAACTTGGAAACCCACTACTCATTATACGGTCTCTGATTGACTGTCCAATCTCACTACCAATTTGCTTTATGAGTTTACTCATTTGACCAGACATTTCAGTGTCCTGAGAATTATGCTCAAGATTACCGGGTCTTGGTGATGGACTGCCACACATTTCACTGTTATCATAGGCAGAATTGCCAACTGCTCTGCCCCGTCCTGTACTACAGTACTGAGGGTCCCCAAACAGCTCTGTCCTACTTGGCATATTTACCAAACTGCCCCCCCTCTACCTACTGTAAATGTGTTGTCCCACCCTAAACCACTTTGTCTAGTAGCCATTTCTCTCAGATAAATACAATTTCAAAAACATGTGTGATCCAGCTAACCAGAACTCACCAGTACCACACACTGCACCTTCAACAAAGGATATACTATCCCGTAGCAGCTCTTTCTACACAGGACTTGACCTGCTGAACGTCCACACACCACTGCAGAGCTAGCACCAGAAGACGGAAGACCCCCCTCGCCTCCAGTACACCACAGCACCAGCAAACTCCAGTTCAGCAATCCCGGTGGTCAACAGCAATAACCATTCGATGGGTCACGGCACCAGTTTTGTAGCGGTCGTTTCTCTGCGTTGTTATTTTTAATTAAAGAAATCTCCACACAAATCTGGTCGTGCTGAGGTGATTTTTATTTTGCCCTGTACAACATACACAATCAGGCAGTCACTCTCTCAATATCAGTTGAGTCTCTTGCCTCTCCTCTCAACAGACATCGGGAAAGAGAAAGACAACTCTCCATATACACACGCTTTCACATATACATACACAAGATGTATAATATCACATACTAATATAAAATAATAGTAATAATAATAACAATATGAAGATAAAAATAATTCTTATATAAAAAAATATACTAATAATTATTCACAATTACAGCATTGCAGCACAGCATCAGTGTTACCTAAATATCAATTTACATACCTGTACAACACACACAATTAGGCAGTCACTCTCTCAATATCAGTTGAGTCTCTCTTTTGCCTGTTAACCACAAGATATCTTTGAAATACACTGATATTTAACTACAAAACACACTGCTGTAATGTCTATTCTATTAATAAGTCTCAATGCATCTTTAGTGTGCTTACAAAATATATATATATATTCAAACATATATACATACTTATACATATTCAACCCTTTTATATATATCTATATGATATTTATTATTGCATATCTATCTATTTATCAAAGTATATCTATCTAATTATAAGATATGTAGGGGATCAACCTACGTTTTAAGAGATTATTAGGGATTTATTAGCTCATTTCAATGAACCGGATCTTAAAGATTCAAATCATTGATTCGACTCAATTGAGTCAGACTGAATCAGATTTAAAAATTCACACTTTGTCTACCATTTGTCCTGCAAATAGAAGACATCGTATCTTACCAATCTTGTTAATATTATTTACGTGGCCAACAATAATAACATAACACAGTATTGGGTTAACTTTTAGCAAGGTAACAAGATCTACAGCTCGAGGCAATGACTTAGAAGCACATAAACAAGAACACAATTCTTATAAACTGAGAACAAAGATTTATTGAGCTACACTACGATACATGAAACTAACTACGTAATAAGCAAACAACAAACAAACGCACACACACACATTCACACATACACACAGAGGCAGTTCAGAGGATGTAAGATGAGTTGAATAACCGTCCCAAATTAATTCTAATACTTCTTACAAGATCTTAGAATAACACCTGAGAAACCACAAAAGCAGAGACATGGCTTATCTTTAACTGCTTAAGATCAATCTGCACCAGATCAGCAAGAGATAACATTATTTTGTGGTACTTGCACCCTTTTTGCCGAAGTCGAATTTCCCTCGCCGGCTGGCCTCGGGAAAAAGCAGTGCTCCTGATTGGCTGGTGGCTTCGGTGACGTCCTTGGGATTCCCTCGCTCGTGAGTGGGTCGTTTTGGGTTACCGAGGTGACGGACTGCTGAGAGTCGGTTTGCGGAAGTTCGTGCGGTTTCGGCGGTCCCGAAACTTAAGAGGTTTGCATGGAGAGTTCGTGGTGACCCTATCGCGTGGCCGCGCAGTGTCCGGGCAGGCGAACGGGGGCAGAAAGCAATAGCATGAGCAAGCCAGCTAATGCAAAAAGCAAAGTTTCTTTGTTGCAGGGTGTTTTTAAGTGACCATCCCCTTGGCACTGTCTTCCAATGAGCAGTTGCCATGAAGGGCGGGGCCACGCCCCGTACCATCATAGAAAGGGTCAATAATTAACAGACTGCATGTAGAATTCTCGTGGTAAGTTTTGTGACTATATCACATCAAAGGTTACAAGACGAATACTGTTTGTGCTACTAGTTTTTCATTTACACCAATGTATTGCAAATGTCACTAGCTTTCGTTCAATACCAGACATCATACATTTCAGACACATACAGATAATTTTGATCTGCTATAAGGGTTAAAACAACACATTAATTAACCTGGTTGGTTGGAATAAACATAGCATATGAGGAAAACCATGGCATATTATTCAAAGATACATCTGCCTTAGTTTTGACATTTTAAGAGATTGTCTTTCATTCATATGCATTATTTTCTCTTTGTCTCTACGAAATTGTACATCTGGCAGGATGTGCCCCAGGCGAGCACATGACCATGTAGAGGAGTCATTCAAAAGTCTCGTGAGGCCGTTCCCGCTGAAAATCCTGTAAAGCCCCATTGTTTAAGTTTATTAGTCGTTTACTAGTTAGCTGAAGGGTACCAGAACATTTGCAGCCAAAGTATTGATTCTGCAATTCAAGTCAATGGTGCTCTGTGATCGTGATGGTATAAGCCCTCAAGCCAGTTCAATGACAGACAATTTGGCGCCCAGTTTCTGAGGTTTCAGATTCAACTCGTGCTGTTCACTGCGATAGGCTATGAGTTACTACATCCCCTTTGATTGGCGATGTTCCCGGTGTGATCATTGGCAGGCACTGGAACAAACAGGCAGAAGCAGAGAGAACAGGCAAACACAAGACACAAACAACATCATCACTAACTGAATCTTGGTGCGGGGTTTAGGCACTTTGGAATGCTCGGGTTAGCAACACTTAAGGTGTAGAAGAGCATAGTTTAGTATGATCAGAATTCAGGCTTCTAGGACTAACCAAGGTATTGAAGGTTCAATGAAGGTGTATAGGCATTATCTCAATCAGTAAAGAATTCAAATTTTGGTCAGCGTTATCGCATCTAAGCATGCGCAATATGTGGGGCGTGCACATTTGAACAACTTTTGGATGGCCTTTACTCGCTCGTGGAGGAAGAAGGCAAGTGTCAAAGTCAACATATACCCTACAATGCTGTTTTGACGAGAGTCAAAACCAATAAATTTCGTTCTTTACCTTCAATCCTCTTTTCGGTTCTGGATTGAAAATGAAGAAAAGTGGTTAACAAAACTTTTGAGTTTTCGCCTAAAACATGTCGTCAGACAGGTGCTACAACATTAATTATCAATACAGCGATCACACCATTAAGGCATTGATCAGTAAGGCTTGGTGAAAGGAGTCAATCCCAATTCTGAGCTCTGGACTTAAACATCATCTGTGGGGGTTCCCTGATGAGGCAAGAGAAATGAATTGAAAGACATAGAGAGAGAAAAAGAAAACAACACTGAGACATAAGGACATTGAGTGAGGTTAGCACAACAAACAAGTGTTACATATGTGTAATAGCTCCTCTCTACTAGAGATTGGTCCAAGCAGTGCAGTGGAGGGAAAAGTGTATGTATTGGGTTTAGGAAACATAGCTAGGGCTAGGTGACTTCCTAAAATGACAAAAAATGACAAAAACAGGTTAGCGTTATATTAAGAGTTTAGGATAGTGGGTCTGTGTCAGCAGGTTGGTTCCTCCCCCTTTCTGGTCACTTGGAGTTGGCATGGCACAGGTGGGATTTGAATTGATTCTGAGTTCAGTGGAGTGGCAAACGACCAAGACAGCACTCTTAGGAGTTGGAAGGGTTTCATCCACAAGTGTTTGTGTGATGCAGTGGTGACCTGAGGCATCAGGTGTTGAGTTAGCGTCTAACTCTGGTGTTCAAGTACAGTCTATTGAGTCTTTGAAGTTATGGTGCTTACATTTCTCTGTAAGTGAGGTGAAGAGGTGCTGTTTTGTGAGGTCGTTGCTTGTCAGGCAAAATCAGGTTTTCCTTTCCTTTCCCACTTCCGATCCTCTTCCCTTCGTTGGAAGAACTCTTTCAGGATCCTTTTCATCAGTTCCTGAGGGTCAAAACATGGTGATGTTTTCCCTTCTGGGGGTTCAGTTGGAGCTCGATCAGCGTGGAATCTTTGTGAGTTCTTTCGTTGACCTCTTGGGCTGGTTGTGTCAAGGTGGTGTTGCTTTACCTTGGAGGTACCACTGGATTCCCATGAGCTTGTCCCCCTTTGGTTTGCAAATGAGGTGGACCTGTTCCACGGTCTCTCCCGGTGACGTTCAGTTGAGTGTTGTTGTCCATGCAGTCCATTCCAGTGGCTGTTCCACTGTTTAGGTCTGGTATCAGCATGACAGTCTCGTTGTCGGTTGTAAGACGACACATTCCACTCACTGGGAGGTAGATTAGCATTGTCTGGGCCTTGGGCACCCTCAAGGGCCAGACCTTGACTTTGGGTGTTAAAGTCATAAACAGCAGGGATTTTGGCAGTCTTTTCTGAAGTCGTCCTTTGTTTGATGTAGGTTTTATGTGCCAAATCTCGTAATTGCTGAGTGTTCATCGTGTGGGGGCATGCAAGAACCCCAAGATGGTGGCTTACCCCAGGATGAAGGTTTCTCAGGAAGAGAATTTTGAAGTTCAGGTCCTCTTCCATCTCAGGTTCATTGCGGGTGCCGAAGTAGGCTCGTCTGAGTCTGCTATAGTAGGCTTGAGAAGACTCATGGCGACCTTGATTTGTCTCCAGGGCAGCTACAAGTCCTTGTTCAGACTCAATGTCATCAAACTCTCTGATGAGGGCTTCTCGGAGCAGGAGGTAGTCAGTCTTTGTGTGAGCAGGCTGACGGTCCAGGAAGCTGCGCACTTCAGGGCTGGAGCTTGCTCTGAGCAAATACAGTCTATCTTTGTCAGTGACATTGGGTCTCATTTCCAGGTGAAAGTCAATGTCTTGCTGATAGGCGTGAACATCTTGGCTGCCTGGCAAATTCGGCGTGAACTTGCCCAGGTTCTTGACTAGCTTGTCAAGGTCTCTAAGGTCCAGGCCACATGGTGATACATGGCTGGCTGGAACAGAGGGAGCTGGTGAGGGTTTTGACAGTGAACCCTCAGCTTTCTCACTATGTGTCAGTTCATATGCATGCTTGAGTTCATCTTTAATGCTGTTGGACTCTTCATTGATGTAGTCCAGCTGCTTCGTTAGTCGTCTGATCTCATGTCTAGCTCCACTCAGGTGAGTTTCGAGGGCTTTGGTTCTGCTGTCCTTGTCTTTAGAGTCAGCATTTACTTCTTCCAGTAGCTGTTCGACATACTCAAGCTTGTTAGCGACATCAGCATGGTCGGCTTTGGCTTGTTCCATTTCTTGGGTGGTGGCGGCTAGAGTCACTTGAAGTTTATCGATCTCCTCTTTGGCAGCTTGATCAGTCTCATCTGGCTGTTCCGGTCATTCCTGAGCCTCCAGTTCTAGCTGGTTGATGCGGGATTGCACATGTGTCAGCTTGTGCTGGAGCTGGGTGTAATGCCTGTCACTCAGCTTGAGGGTGGGGATGAGGACGTGACTCAAAGTACCTGTGATCTTGGCTAGGTCTTTGTGATTGTAGCTTTTGCTTGGGTCTTGCGTCATAAGGCTGTTTAGGTTCTCATCCAGCTGGTCCTGTGTCAGATGCTGTAGCGTTTCGGCTGCCTTAGGGAGGAGGCTGTCCGTTGCAACACTTAGCCAGGCTTCTAGGTCCTTCCAGTGGCCAACAGGGTCTTTGGGGCAAGCCATGTTTTGCGGCGGTTAGGGGGAAGACCTAAAACTGACACAGACCTAGGGGGGAGAGAGAGAGAAAAGAACAAAAAGAAAATAAAAAGTGTCAGGGTGTAATCTCAGGTATGAGCTACTGTTGAGTGTGGAATAAACAGGTGGGTGTTGTTCTCTGTGACTGTGATCCTCTGGGGGGCATGCGTCTAACTTGTAGTCTCTGTGGGGACAGTCAGTAAACACAAACAGGACAGCTAGAGAACAGAGGAAGAGAGCAAGACTGATAAGGAGTAGAGTGATAATTGGCTGCTTCCAGGTTCCTATAGAGAACGATATCTTTTGTCAAGCATGTGAAAGGAGGCTTCAAGGCTGGAAGTTGGAAATGGTAAGCTCTAAACACCAGGACTGTGATTGTTATTAAATTTCCTTTGCTGTGAAAGAAAGTACAATAACAATGACAGTATTGGTTTCTTACCCATTAGGATTGACACCATACACCAAGTAGACCACTTTTGGATGCGAATCTGAAATCAAATTTGAAAACACCTGTCTTCTGGTTGACTCGTTTTGTCCTTGATTGGGTAGCGTCCTATGGCTAGAAAGGGTAGAGAGAGAGTCAGATAATTTCAACATAAAATGTTTCAGTTTCACAAACATCTGTTAAGTGTTTTTAACGTTCTCTGCTTTCATGATTCACACAGGTACAATCTCAAAAGGCCAACGGTAGTCAACTCGGAAGAAGACAGTTAAAAAAAGAATAGAAAGTGAAGCGAGTTTTCAAATTACAAAGTTGACAAAGTGGTGGCACTGTTGAGTCAATACATCAAAAGGGGTTGGTTTATTGTGTTATCAAGATAACTAATTAGCCTAAGTAAACAGGAAAATCCTAATTTTCCTTCGGGGTTTAGCTAATTGGAGGCTACTGCTCTGGTATGCTAGGTTATGTGATGACTTGAGTTCAGTTGCAGCCACTTACAGGCTAAACTGTCCCATTGCATCAACCAGAAACCAGGGGAGCACTGTCCTGTGAGGTAATTTAATACCTGAAGGATAATAATGATAAAATAAAAAAAACTTGATTGCAAATTAATTTTAAAACTAATTCAAATTAGTACTGACATTACATGATTCAGAAGTCTGATTTTATCAATAACCCTGATTAAGAGCTGATAAATCAACTTCAAATATCAACAGTCATAGGAAATGGTTGTTCCTATAATGTTAATAAGTTTCAGAAGAGAAAAGCATTAATCATTAATTAAGCATTAATCTGATTGAGCAATCAAAAGCATTAAGTTATAGTCATAAACTATAATTCATTGCTAACAAACCAACAACTTATAAGCATTTGAATTGATAAAACAGGCCAGGTTAAGCAGGAAAAACATTTGACAAATGTGATTAAACCAGCGATGAGATTGCGTACAGTAAGGTTTTTTAAATCTGCATTAGTCAAAGACTTTTCCAAAAAGGGGAGAAACTGAGAAATAAAGCAAATAGCCTATAAAGAGTGAGAGTCGATATTAAAATTCTCGCTAGCAGGAGTTGGGTTGTCACTTCAACTTAACACACTGCATTCAAGATCACAAGAGCGCTAACCACTAGCCTTCAATGCTACAGCCATACCACACACTTCAATGCAACAGCGTGAGCTTAAGTTAGCTTAGCCTTGTGCTAATGTCTACAGCCGATACACGTGCGGAGGACTTCAGCCGCGTATGACTCCAGAGGAGCAGACGGCGAGCGAGCTGAGACATGCGGTGGGGGCGTATACACCCACACAGTTGATATACGCTACCGTCGCCGTGCTGACCATCCTGACCAGCATGTGTTGCCCCCTCAGCACTGGTAAAAAGCGGCGCAGTGCGAGAAACACTGCCAACAGATCTAGGCAGTTGATATGCCAATGCAACTAGGTTTCCTTCCACAGGTCCGCAACAGCATGCCCGCAACACACGGCCCCCAACCCGTACTGGAGGCAACTGTCGAAACGACAACATGCCTGGACACCTGAACTAGGGGCACTCCGGCCCGTAGGAAGGAGGGGTCCCTTCAGGGGGTGAGGGCGCGGTGATACAGCGCAGTGACAGTCACTCTGTGTGTGCCCTCGTGCCATGCGCGTCTGGGGACCCGATCGTGAAGCCAATGCTGTAGTGGCGGATGCCATATGCCCCAGGAGCCTCGAGAGCTTGGTGAAAACCCACGGAGACAGAGAAATCCCGAAGGGGAGGACCTTGTACTGCCATGCTCGACCTTCGAACGCAAAACTCAGGAAATGCCGGTGGCGTGGAAGTATGGAGACATGGAAATACGTGTCCTTCAGGTCTATTGCTGCAAACCAATCCCGAGGATGAACTCATGGACTGATGCGCTTCTGCGTAAGCATTCTGAAGCGGTTCAAAATGCACAGATCTAGGATTGTCCGTAGCCCACTACACTTTTTGGGCACGATGAAGTACGGGCTGTAAAACCCGCTCTCCATCTTGGCTGGAGGGACTGGCTCGGTTGCATCCTTCGCCAGGAGGACAGCAATCTCCTCTTGCAAGACAAGGGTGAACGCAGGGCTGACCCTAATGAAATACACGCCCATGAACCTGGGAGGCCGTTTCGCGAACTGTATCGCATAGCCGAGTCTGATCGTATGGATGAGCCATTGTGATGGGCTGGTCCGCGCTAACCAGGCAGGCAGAGCCCCCGCAAGTGGTCCCACCCACACGATCACTGACGTGCCAGCGGCGGGGCAGCATGGAGTGAGTGGGCTCACCCGAGGAGCACTGGGGCCCCACAAGAGAGCACCCAAAACTCCAAAGGAGGGGCTGGGAGTGGGAGAGGAAGAAGACCGTTCTCTCGTGCTCTGTAAGCCATTGGCGAAATGCACCGATCCTGCGAGCTGAAAGGCATAGCGTCCCAGACTGGCAGTGTTCGCGCTGTCACATCCGGGGAAGGGGAAAATGCTCTTTCACTGAGGATTTGATGGCATTTTTTACTTTTTCTTATGCCTTTAAATGAAAAGCCCCGCCCTCCAGCAGGGAAAGAGCAAATTCCCTCCTCCTCAAATGGCCCGTCTCAGTGACGCTTCGCGGTCTGTTTACCAAACTTAGCAGCACCCTGGGGCGGGGAGCGCTGGTTGCCTGAGAGATGCTCAGCGAAGCCGCTTGGCCGGAGCCGCAGGCGAGGGCAGTGGAGCAAAAGCTACAGGTGAGCATCCTCGGCGAAAAGCAGTCAATGTGGATGGCTCGGTGGGGGTAACGGTCATACGATCCCGCCCATCGCCTCCGACTGCTCCATCAGCAGCGTGAATTCCTGGGCGAATTCACCGACGGTGTCGCCAAACACGCCAGCCTGGGATATGGGTGAGTTAAGAAAGCGAACAATGTCAACATCACGCATACCACCAGGTTTAGCCTGAGAAGGCATTCCTGGGCCACTAATGTGATCATCGTCCTTCCCAGGGCACACACAGCCGACTTTTTTTTCTTATCTTCAGTTGAAGCTTGGATGGAGCGCGTGGAGGAGCGAGAGGTCTTCAGCCCGAAGGCAGCGGATTTACTCCCGCTGTAACCCTCAGATCTGCCCGAGTGCCAATCGCAGTGCAGGGGACAACTAGGGTGGGTCGCTCTTTTGCAAGAGCGAGCCGTGATCTAAACTGCCCAGACATGAAATACCCATCATTCGGGGACAGGAAACCACCGCATCCAGAAATGCACGGTTGGAGCAACGTCTTGAAAAAGACACGCTGCACAACCGTGTTGCTCTTTTAGGAAAGCTTTTTTCCTATATACAAACTGCTCTTGGAGGCCCGGACTCAAAGGACGCCAGGCAAGGGAGAAAAACCCAGCTCGACCGTCTGCCACTGCGTATACGCGCTCTGGACCGGGAGTACCTGTTTCTCGATCTCTCTCTGTAGACACAGGTTGGAGATACCCTCAAAGACTCTCTCAGAAGCTTTGTGAAAGGCTCTGAAAGCGAAAAGGATGTCGAGCATTGAACTAGCCGCATCTTTATAGCTGTGCACGCTGACGCCACCAACTCATTGGCATTTCATTAGCTCGTTTTTATACTTTTTTAGATGATTGGTTTCTGACGAAATCCCCATAGTGGAAGTTTCCACATAGCATTGGAGTTCCCCATCCAAAGAAGAACTGCCAGATCTGCTTGGAATACATGAAAACATGCGGAAAATGTTAAACTTATTCAAGCAGTTAATTCAAGAGTGCCAGGTTTAATGACACTTTACAGTTATAAATAAATGTCACTGAACTTTCTAAATGAAACCTAACAGTCATCTTGATTCTTTGTTCTTTAATGATATTGTGCACTTCTGATACTTTACAGTGGCAAAACCTGGGATAACACATGGGAGCCTGCCAGGAATTATTGACCCTATACGCCCAAGTCTCTTCATACCAACCAGTTTGCAATTTGACAGTCTAGTCATCATAAGTACCTGGACTCACCAAGCACACTTTGGTTCTCAGTGTTTGTAAAAATAGTTTTTGCTATTTTTCAAGTACTTGAATATGTTTTGAATAGTGTCATAGCTTTTAGATACTTTTGCTGTTTAAGTTCAGAAAGTTGTCATTATCAACATCTTTTGCATTTGTCATGAACTTGACTTGCTGTTGTTGTTGTGAAAGCTGTTTGTTATAATGGCATTTCCAAAGGCATCATTTGAAAATATTTTTGCAGAGAAGTTTTACTTGAGCTATACCTCTGGTATGTCAGACATGAATAAATAGATTCAGATTTCTGCCTTCCAATCCATCACAGCATGGATTAACATTTATCCTTCTTCTCATTACTTTATTAATGTGATTATTTGAATAATAAATAAAGTTAACAAATTGCTTAATATAAGAATATTCAGTGCGTTTCCCTGTCTTTTTGTAAATCTATTTTCAAGAGCCAAGAAACTAGGTCAGAGGTCACAGAGACCTCGAGTGGAACTGAAGGGCTGGATCATTGAAAACAACTGTACAACTGTTTTCCTATTTGTATTGCTATGTGTTAATAATGTCTAAAATGAATTTGATATTATTATTATGTGTTAATTCTGTTTAAAGTGAGTCTACTTTATATTCAAGATAGACTTTGTGTAGTAAGGATATAACTGCCTGAATGTAGATTATACCAACTTTTATTCAGTTTTGATAAAGACGGCTGAGAGTACACTCGGCTTTGGGTAAGAAATCTTTTTAAAGTACAAAAGATTGTACTTTAAGTGTGTGTGTGTGTGTGTTCTATTTGATTGTGGATCCTTTTCACGGGTCTGGGGTCAGCTCTAAACA
Source organism: Danio aesculapii (assembly GCF_903798145.1). Classification (NCBI taxonomy): domain Eukaryota; kingdom Metazoa; phylum Chordata; class Actinopteri; order Cypriniformes; family Danionidae; genus Danio; species Danio aesculapii. The sequence continues at coordinate 23,444,086 of NC_079438.1, forward strand.
GTACGCAATTGTAATCAGGTTAGAACATCTATATGTATGATGCAGTTAATGACCTTATGTGAGAGTATAATTGTTATTGATTTGTTATTGCAAGCACAGCAGCCTAGGAACTCATTGTGAGTGTTGAAGCTGGCTTCTGCTGATGAAACTGCAAACTATCTTCAGAAAACTTTATTTATTTGAATCTCTGACTCTGGCTCTCTTCATCTGACAAACTGGTCATTCTTTGTGTTAAAACTGTAAATAATCCCTACAGCATAAAAAGCAACTGAAGGTACCTGACAACAATTACTTACAACTGTGACAGATTGTGTGGTTTAAGTCCAATAATTCAACCACTGGTTAGCCTTTATTAAGGGACAGAGTAGCTCCTCAGAGTTATTTGGTGGCCCACAGCAGTTAGACAGGCCTCAGCCTCCTTTCTATTAGCTGCATGACAGAAAGAATATTCTAGAGTGTTTAATACAGCTCCAGTAGTCAAATATTACCTTTTAAGAGAATGTTTCTGTGTTTAATTTTGACTTTGGACAAAGTTTTTATAGCTCCAGAAGGATTACAATTTATTAAGCCATATGTAGGCTATGTGGCAATACACATTATTTTTGTGGCCTTAAGAAATTCATGGCAGGAAAAGTAAATCCATAAATAGTTATACAACATACTAAAAATGGTATTAAAGACGAGTTTAATTTTTCATTACAATAAAAGGGAGGGTGGCATGTGTAAATTAATAAGTAACATATTTTCTCTCATTATTTTTTTCTTATCTTGTTACATTTCTTTCTTTTGTTGATGCAGCTGTATTGCTTTTTATAACAACCAATCGACATACAGTAAGCAGGCTTTGGGTTAATCAGATGAGAGTTCAGGGTTTAGCAACCAAAAATGGTAAGTTATCCCAGCTTTCTCGAATACCCCAAGACAAAACATGAAATATTTTGTGTTCATATTGTCTGTAATAAAATACAAGTCAAAGTAAATTAGCAAATTGCGACTTTTTTATGTGTGTTTTACATACTTTGCCAACTTTTTCTGATTTGGTGTTGTACTTAGAAACCTTAATGTAATTGTAGTCTTCATCCAAAAAAAAAAAAAAAACAACAACAACTATATACCAAGCTGTAAGCTTTTGAACAAAAGCATGTATAAAAACACACCTTGCCTTGTTGAATCCACATTTTTTTTCTTCCCCTAAAAACGCATTTCTTTTAGTAGCACTGTTGCAGCCATCACTCATTGCCGATCTGTGAAGTTGGACAATCACAATACAGGTGCACCTCTCAAAGCTGGGGGCACCAATTGTGTGTGATTGTTCTAACTTTTAGTCGGTCAATTCTTTCCTGATCATCCAGTTGTGCTTTTTTCAGTGGCTTTTAAAAAGCTTAACTCAAGATTCATGCTCTTCTGTGTTTTGGCTTTCAGAGGTGACATTTACATTACAATGAACTGACCTAGGTCAGTTAGCGTTTCTGTGTAGAGTTTGCATGTTCTCCTCGTGTTTGCGTGGGTTTCCTCCGGGTGCTTCGGTTTCCCCCACAAGTCCAAAGACGTGGTATACATGAATTGTGTAAGCTAAACTGTCCGTATTATATGTGTGTGAATAAGTGTGTATGGGTGTTTCCCAGTAATGGGTTGCAGCTGGAAGGGCATGAGCTGCGTACATCAAATGATGGATAAGTTTTTGGTTCATTCCGCTGTGGTGACCCCAGATGAATAAAGGGACTAAGCCGAAAAGTAAAATGAAGGAATGAATGAATGAACTGACCTAAACTGAACAGTTTCAATTTACTGGAACTTAATTTATGTTAAACTGCTTTCACGCAATCTACATTGTAAAAAATGCTATAGAAATAAAGATGAGTTAAGTTGAATTCAGGAGCTTAGTTCAACATTTTCAACAATAAACGATAGTTCACGCCTCCTTGCATAGACTCTTTCCACTCAAAAAGTGTCTTAGAAATATTTGTATTAATTTAATGTTTTTATTTACTGTGTTACTAGAATTTTAAAATGACGTTATGGCATGTCAGAACTTCTTCAGACTCTACTTTTATTTCTTCCAAGAAATTTTAGGAGAAACATCTGAGATACTGTTGTCATACTGATACTGTCATTCTAAAATGAAAGAAAATTAAAAAACACAACTCCTGAGATTAGGAAGAGCAACTGCCGAGCAATGTTTTTCTTCCTCTGGAAACACACACACAGACTAGACTAGACTAGACACACATTTATTCTCTCAGAGACAGAAGTTTAGCTGAAGGATTAGGACATGTGATGAGGAGAAAATACTCCAGAACAGCTCACTGCTACTGACGTATCCTGCAGAGCAGACTCAGCAGAGTTTTAATGATGATCCACAATTAACCCAAAACCCAGGATAGAGAGTCTGAGTGAATGTGGTCTGGACTGAGTGGATGAGGCTCATTGTGTCTCTATAGATGATGTTGTAAAAGTTCAGAGTTCCTGCATTGTGGTCCACAAACACTCCTATTCTACTGCTGAGTGGCTTCACTGGGAGGCGAGTCCATTTGTCTCTGCTATTGTGTCTAAATGAGAAATTGGAGGGAGAGCAGCTCAAACTCCAGGACTGATCATTATAACCAAACCAACACTCTTTTCCTGCTCCCCTTCTCTTGATGCTCTTATATGACACGGCTATATACACACCATAATCTCCACTCCAGTCAATCTCCCAGTAACAGCGTCCACACACACTTTCTCTGCACAACACCTGAGCATAATAATCAAATCTGTCTGGATGATCAGGATACGACTGTTTCTTTATCCCAACAGTCACCTCTCTGTTCTCCTCAGACAGAATGAGTTCAGTGTGTGCTGTGTTTGGATCCAGTGTGAAAAAACAGGCCCCTGAACACAAGAAAAGACACATTTAGAACACAACAACACTCATTAAAATGTGTGTGCATGTGTATACATGTGTTAGTGTGTAAGTATGTGACTCTGTGTGTCTAGTGTAGACCTACATTTGCAAGGTCCTGTTGTAATCCTCTTTGCTCCTCCATAATCCACACTGTAAACATATATATATATTCACATTCAGTCAATAAACAACAAAAAACAGGCTCCTATTATACCCCTTTTACAAGATGTAAAATAAGGTTTTGGTGTCTCCAGAATGTGTCTGTAAAGTTTCAGCTCAAAATACCCATCCGATGAATATATGAATTTTGGAGTGTCAGCATAATACCAAGAAGAAACACATCCAACAGGAGTAACTGCACATACAAAGAGGAGGCTGTCTGAAATGGATGTCCAAAGTGCTAACCTGGATTGTATCAAAAAAAAAAAAGAAAAAAAAAAACAGCTATCCAAATCACTGCAGAATTAAATGTGCACACCTACTCTCCACCACTCCACCACTACTTTCCACCAAAACTGTCTGTCAGGAGCACCACAGTGTCGATATACATGGGCGGGTTGCTATAGCCAAACTGTTGTCACTTGTGCCAATGCCAAACATTGCATTCAATGGTGCCAGGGGCGAAAATGTGAAACTGTTCCTGGTACTGTTCTCTGATGAGATGGGTCCACAAGCTAGAGCTTCAGGAGTCCGAGTTATAAGGACCAGTTCTCAAAAGTCTTGTGAACAAATATTCTGATTGTGTTTCGTAGTTATTTTAGTAACTTCAAAATTTTAGTTTTTCATTACCCATGCTTAAATGTTTTTTTTTCTCAAAAACACAATCACGTAGTCACATAAATGTTGCTAATACATTATTAAAACTTATTTTGTGAAGTTACGGTGTTATTAGAATTTACTTACAAACTTATATGTTTATAAGCAACTGAAAATCCCCCACAAATGTCAGGGCATGTCAGAAATTCTCCAGTGCAACAAAACACTCTCAGACCCCAGGCCATTAAGAAAAACTTTAGTAACAGGTTTGTGACAAATGAAAATGTATTATAATACTAAAAACTTAATATAGAACATTTGGTTTGCAATAGGACTACAATATTCATTCATTTTCTTTTCGGTTTAGTCTCTTTATTCACCAGGGATCGCCACAGCAGAATAAACTGCCAACTTATCCAGCATATGTTTTATGCAGCGGATGCCCTTCCAGCCACAACCCAAAACTGGGAAACATCCATACACTCTTTTACTCACACATACACTACGGACAATTTAGTTCATTCAATTCACCTGTACCGCATGTCTTTGGACGGTGGGGAAAACCAGAGCACTCAGAGGAAACCCAACACGGGGAGAACATGCAAACTCCACACAAAAATGCCAACTGACATAGTTGGGGCTCGAACCAGCGACCCTCTTGCTGTGAGGTGCTACCCACTGCGCCACCGTGATGCCACTACAATAATAAGATACTTAATATTATTACTTAATATTATAACATTTTGGTAAAATAGCTGAAAATCTCTTTCTCAATTTGGAACAAAAATATTTTGAATTGGGTGACAAACCAGACACTATATTAACAAGACAGCGTAGGGGTAAACAAGTAAAGCAAACCATTCATCAAATAAAAACAGGTGAAATTGTGACCAACTCCAAAAAAATAAATCTTTTATTAAATTTTTATTTGGACCTTTATTCATCTTAATGCAAATATACTCACTAAGACTATGATTATTATTATATTTATATTTGACTAATTCAGTGCGAATTTTATAAGAAATTTTCTATAAAACTAGCCCTTTATTTTCTGATAATTATTAATGACTTAAAATTACAGAAAGCCATAGGTTTAAAATCTATGGAAGATCTGCACCTAGATGGTACATTGGCTCATTTTAGTCAGTTCCAAACTGCCTTTAAACTCCATGGCTCTGGCTTTTTTTCAATACTTGCAAGGGAGGCATGTTTGTGACAGATGCAAAAGAGTTATTTATTCTACCTGTTTTGGTTTTGTCTTAAACTTTAATTTCTGGACAGATTTTTTTTTCAAAGATTTTTCAAAAGAAGGTTAAACCAGACCCTTTTCTCGCTATTCTTGTATACTCTCTGACGTTGGATACCGATATTGGGCATTGCCCCACCAATCTGCGTTCAGTTTAAAAAGCCACTCAAACTATTGTGCGAGTTCTATTGGGTTCGTATATGGACATCTATATGAGTTCTCTTTTGTAAGATTCTAGTTTTAGAGAATGATTGATTTGATGATTGGCATGCACTTTCCAGGTCTCTTGTGCCTTGTTTCCACTGAGTGATGTGGTTCAGTTCAGTATGGTATGGGTCACCTTCATCAGGCAGAGTATATACAGATTAGAGAGAAAAAGGGAAACTCGTAAACAACAATAAGACTGTCAGAACCTGGGTTTGAACTTCGCTTTCTCTCCCTCTTTTCTGACAGTGTTTTTATCTTTTCTTTCTAATAGTTTTTCAGTCTGCTCTCTCCAATTTGCTGTGTGTCTTTGCCAATCAGTAGTATCATGCCACAGTCACTCTAGAGTTTGAGCTTGCAATATTCTGTCATACGGCGTGGCGAAAAGAGGCAGGATTAAACAAGATAATTAGACATTAAAAAATGGGAGCGATTAGTCCATGTTGTAAATTTCTGTCCAGAGAGGTCACGTTTTGATCTTCGATTGGTCTCGCACAATCATACAATGTGATTTCACAGGTTAGAGTTCACCAAGCTTGAACTTTCCAGCACAGCGAACTGCGAAACTTGTCGCAAGAGCTTGCGTTTCTGGTCTGATGCATTTGCGTGCGTATAAATGGAAGTCTATGGGGAGAAAAGTGCAGTGTGACCGCAGCTTCACCCGTTTACTGCCACCTGCCTTTCATTCCTGCTGATTGCTGGTCCTATATCTGATGGTGCTTTGCTTCTCTTGTTGCTAGAGTGTTAGGTTTCTTACACTAACTGCTACTTTCTTGTCAGTCTGTTGTGGTATGCTTGTTTTACTTCTGTGTTCTCTGTCCAGTTCTTTGGAGACATCCTGTACTTGGCCTGCCCTGCTGTAAAATGTACCCTCTGCTTCATTTTTCTTCTCTCCTGATCCTGTAATTCCAGCCCTTGACCAAAGACCTAATTTAATTGGATTGAAATTTAGCATTTTTTAGCAAATTTACTTTTTCATGTGGTGCTGTTATTATTATTATTATTATTTTTGTTTGAATTTATTTCATGGTTCCAACACATTGACTGTGGTCCATTTCTCTGTTTATTTTTACAGAAGTCCAAGATATGCTCTGGATCTCAGTGAGTTGCTATATTGAGTATTATATATATATATATATATATATATATATATATATATATATATATATATATATATATATATATATATATATATATCAGAATCAGAAAGAGCTTTATTGCCAGGTATATTCACACATACTAGGAATTTGTTTTTCGTGACTGAGCTTCTACAGTGCAACAGGATGACAGAGACAAAAAACAGATAATAAATATATTTTAAAAAATAGAAGTAAGTAGTGAGTGCAAATATACAGATTGACAAGTGTTTGTACATGTTTATTACTATATACAACGTTATATGCAGCTGTTATGTGCAAATTGGCATGTAAAGTGTGTTGTTAAATAAGTGTATATGTGTATAAAAGTGTATAGCAAGTAGTGATGTTGGTTTCGCAATTATTATCATCAAGTGTTCATGAGATGGATTGCCTGAGGGAAGAAACTGTTTCTGTGTCGGGCTGTTCTGGTCCACTATCATCTCCTCTGTTTTGAGCGTGTTGAGCTCCAGGTTGTTGTGGCTACACCAGACAGCCAACTCCTTAACCTCCTGTCTGTAAGCAGACTCGTCACTGTCCTGAATGAGGCCGATAAGTGTGGTGTCGTCTGCAAACTTCAAGAGCTTCACAGAGGAGTCTTTTGATGTGCAGTCATTCGTGTACAGGGAGAAGAGCAGTGGGGAGAGGACACACCCCTGGGGGGCGCCAGTGCTGATTGTGCGGATGCTAGATGAGAATTTTCCCAGCTTCACCAGCTGCTGCCTGTTCGTTAGGAAGCTGTTGATCCACTGACAGACAGAGGTGGGCACAGAGAGCTGAGTTAATTTTGGGCAGGAGAAGTTTTGGGATGATAGTGTTAAACGCCGAGCTGAAGTCAACAAACAAGATCCTCACATAGGTCCCTGGTCTGTCTAGGTGTTGCATAGCATAATGCAGTCCCATATTTACTGCATCATCCACAGACCTGTTTGCTCTGTAGGCAAACTGAAGAGAGTCCAATGAGGGTTCAGTGATGTCCTTCAGGTGGGCCAGCATCAGTTTTTCAAAGGACTTCATGACCACAGATGTTAGTGCCACCGGTCTGTAGTCATTTAGTCCTGTAAGTTTGGGTTTCTTTGGGATGGGGATGATGGTGGAGCGTTTAAGGCAGGAGGGCACTTCACACAGCTCCAGTGATCTGTTGAAGATCAGGGTGAAGATGGGGGCCAGTTGGTCAGCACAGGATTTTAAACAGGCTGGTGTTATAAAATCTGGGCCTGGTGCTTTTTACCTCTTCTGTTTCCAGAAGACCTGGCGCACCTCATCTTCGTTAAACTGTAGGGCAGGTATAAGGGAGGTGGGGGGTGGTGGAGGTGTTAATGGTGGCGTGAAGAGCAGTTCAGAGTGGGTGTGGGGGGTTTTCTCAAACCGGCAGTAAAACTCATTCAGGTCGTTTGCAAGTCGTTCATTGTCTACAGTGCTGGGGGATGGTGTCTTGTAGTTTGTGATGTTTTTCAGACTTTTCCACACGGATGCTGAGTTGCTGGAAGAGAACTGACTCCTTAGTTTCTCAGAATAGTTCCTTTTTGCGACTCTGATCTCCTTTTCCAGTGTGTATTTGGCCTGCTTATACAAGGCCCTATCCCCATTCCTGTAAGCAACCTCCTTGGCCTGACGTAGCTGTCTGAGTTTTACAGTGAACCATGGTTTGTCATTGTTGTATGTGAGTTGAGTCCTGGTAGGAATGCACACGTCTTCACAGAAACTGATATAAGATGTTACAGTCTCTGTGAGCTCATCCAGATCGTTTGCAGCAGCTTCAAATATATATATATATATATATATATATATATATATATATATATATATATATATATATATATATATATATATATATATATATGAGCAATATCACACGAGTAGCAGTGCGATTTGGCTGTATATCAGCACTGGTGCGAGGCCGCAGGCCGAGTGCCTTAGCGCCCCACCAGTGCTGATATACAGCCATTTCACACTGCTGCTCGTGTGATATTGTATTTATACAACAGTTCGACGGCACAATCTTGTATAAAACAATAAAAATCAAACACAGAGAGTCTAAAACCCTTTTGTATTAGGAACTACTTTCTTCCGCCATTCATTCACATCTGTAGCTGACGTCAGAACAGCAGAAGTCGTTACTAATTCACCAACGTCACTTTAGAGCTAGTATTTGAATGATTCTCTATAGCGTAATGTGTAGCGGTGCTTCTGGTGTGTGACCCCCTTAAGGTGATGACAAAATGGTTGATTTTGCTCACATTTTAAGATTATAAGGCTGAACGTGACATGAAATGCCATCCGTCTACAGTGATATCTCCCTACAGTCTATTACAGTCTACAGTATTTCTCTGTTGCCGTCGGTATTGTGACGGGTGCCAGGTGTCCCAGCGTTTACCCGAAGACTTTAAGGAATAAAAAGGAGACAGAAACTATTTTGCTCTTCCTATTGGCCTTTATGCGTTTCACCCAAGTGCTGTCGACTACGTACATGCCAGTCAACGACAATGAGTAGGCAAAAGGAAAAGAAAAATACACTCAAACATCGCAAAATAAAATGTTACATTATTGAAATAAAAGAATTATACAGTGGTAGAGCGACCATCACACACTTCCAGAGCTCGCCAGAACTGAACTGAGCTCCCATACATGCGTGCTTACATCTAAAAGGTAAAACAACCACAGGAATAGTCCTCTTAAAGGAGACATTTATACACAATGCATATCAAACATTAAGCGACCGTTACAATATCACAATAATTAACCTTGAAAAAAACAGAGCAATCACTACCAGACTGCTGTTGTGTTTGCGATAAGGAGGAATGAGGCTGAATCCAGCTTCTTATTCACAGCTTCTTATTGACTAACCGGTCCACCTTAAAAACTGTGACGCTTCCGTTTTTCAGCTTCTTATTCATGCTCAAGAAAACACACTAAGCAAGGGCTTATTATGCGGCCCTGGTGCCATCTTGTGGATAGACAATGTTAACTGTCTTTGGCCACCGACGAGCACTCTCAGAAATTGTAAATATTTAAAATAGGCACAATTCTTACAAATAAACGGCATAGTTGCAATCTAAACAACTACATTCTCGACTAAAAAAGCCTCAAACGTACATTTTGTTGTCTAACAGCAGTAATATTTGTCAAACTGTAGTGTCTGCTTGTTGCTGGCTGTATGTGGGCGGAGTAATACACAAGGGTGAAGGGTGAAGAGGCCTTTGTATGATGTTACTGGCAAATATTGCACGGCTATCAGCCAATCAGATTCAAGAACCAGACAGAACTGTTTTGTGTGTATATATATATATATATATATATATATATATATATATATATACATATATATATATATACATATATATATATATACATATATATATATATATATATATATATATATATATATATATATATATATATATATATATACATACACACACACACACACACACAATATATATATATATATATATATATATATATATATATATATATATATATATATATATATATATATATATATGCTTGACCTACTTGAGTTTGTCCAGTGTGTAGTTTGGATCCTCCAGTTGTTCAGAGAGCAGCTTGACTCCTGAATCTCCTGGATGATTGTAGCTCAGATCCAGCTCTCTCAGGTGTGAGGGGTTTGAAGTCAGAGCTGAAGACAGAAAACCACAGCCTTCCTCTGTCACCATACAGCCAGACAATCTGCAAACACACACAAACAGTCCACATCACATTAAATTGACAGATAGATGTCACTAACACACTTTTACTTGTGCAGTAGCTGTTATTTTCTCTAGTTTCAGCCACAAAAGTAAACTGTGAAAAGTAGAAGTGTACTAAAAAGTATTTCTACATTGCTCCTAGATATATCACTGTGTTTTTAACAGGTTATTTTGTGAATGGCTTTCTTTTAAAGAAACAGATAGTGTAGCCCTTATTCACTGTCATCTCTACATATCACTACTGACAGTATTTATCATTCCTGGGGGAAGACTCATAACTAGGCCCACACGGAATCTGCACGCACAGAATTCCGCAGAATTCTGCAGATTTTTAGCCCATCATTAATTCTGTTTATTTACTTGAGTTAATGTTTGTAAATCTAAATTTATTCAGTTTTTAAATAATTACAGTAACATTATTGACTAATGTGAAAATGTTCATCTGATTTATGTACAATACAGTTTGTACAGTAATATTTTCTGTCTTTTAGTAGATATATTTTATGTGAGACTTTCTTTGTTTACCAAATAAAATTAATCTAATTGGATTTGCATTTTAAACATTAAATAAAAGTTAAAAAGATATTACGTTTTATTTAATATATTAAGGTTTTAGTTATGATACTCCCAAAATAGAAATCCCCAGATTTTTACCAAAATTTTCTGCAGAAATAGCAAAAAACATTCACAGATTCTGTCTGGCCCTACTCTTGCTAAGCCCATATTCACTTTCATCTCCACATATCACTACTGACAGTATTTAACATTCCTGCGGGAGAACTCATAAATCTCCAATACTGACCACCATCGCACCTCTGCAACAGCAGGGCCAATCCGCTGAGCTACACTCACCCATTGCACATTCCGCTGAGCTTATCCTGAGATTTCATCACTGCCGTTATAGAGTTTCTCTAGCAGAACTCATACATCCTGCATTCAAATTAGTACATCTGTCTTACTCTCCCGCCCAGTCACGACAGTTAAAAACTGCTAGGGGAGCACACATAGTATTTGCAACATCGGCTGCCAGTACACCATTTCAGTAGCAGCGATCACTGTAAACTAAACCATTCAGTCTGCACTGGTTCCATCTTTGCTCCTGCAAACCCTCCCTTGGTACCATCTTTATTACACTTTCAATTCAGCAGCCAGTTATTCCTTTGATCTTTATTGCCTTTTTGGGGGTTCTTCAATATGCGGCTGCTGTCCCGAGCTAATTAAGGCATCTTAGGGAGTTCTCGAGATCTACCTGAGCTAAAACTCCCCTCTCACCTTGCAAACGGGAGGGAGCCCCGGGCTCGAGGATCTTATGAGCTCAGGGGTCTCTCCTGGGACAGCATGCCAAATAAGCTATATAATCAATCATCAGCTAAGTGTAAACTCTTGAAGTGAAGTTTATATATAATTTAATTTCGAGAGGATCATCTGTATATAATTGCTTGCGGCCGGTCTCGCATTATCCAATTTATGATTCACCAATCAGACAATTCGTAAACCACAATAAATACCCTAAGTTCCATATTCCAACAGCCATCTTCGTTTTGAAGAATCCCCTCTTCCACCCCTACTCCTCCTCTATTCCTAGATGGGTGACACGGTGGCCCAGTGGTTAGCATTGTTGCCTCACAGCAAGAACGTCACTGGTTCTAGTCCTTACCAAGCCAGTCAACCTGTCTGTGTGAGGTTTACGTGTTCTCCACGTAGGTTTCCCCCTGGTTCCTCCCACCGCCCAAAAACTTAAGTCAATTGACTAATCCAAATCGGCACCATAGACATGCTCCTAGTAAGTAGTTATCTCTTAAGAGCAATCACTATCTACACATTAGCTACTATGATACTACGAGTTCTCGAGATCCTGATCTATTTACAGGAGTCATGACATCTTATTTACATGATATGATGTTTTTTTATAAGTTGTTTACATTTTAAGACTTTTTATTTAAAAAACAAAAAATGGTTTATCTACAAAGTCGAACTCTAGCTTGGCTCTATAAGGCTCTTTCTGTGAGGCAATCAGCATTTTTAACGCACACACGTGGACCAATCAGGATCAGCTTTCTTTGTCATTTCGCCGGACTGCTTCACTGTGGGAAACACCAGAAAGACAAAATCTCACAAAATCAGATTCAGCTAAATAATGCCACACCACACAAAATTGAGAAGTGTGTAAATGTGATGATTTAGAAGCATTTCTTGACATTGAGATCCATTCATTCATTTTTTTCTCCACTTAGTACCTTTATTAATCTGGAGTTGCCACAGCGGAATGAACCACCAACTTATCCAGCATATGTTTTATGCAGCGGGTGCCCTTCCAGCTGCAACCCGTCACTGGGATACACCCATACACAATCAATTACACACATACACTATGGCCAATTTTAGCTTTTCTAATTCACCTGTACCATATGTCTTTGGACTTGTGGGGAAAACCGGAGCACCCGAAGGAAACCCACGCCAACACGGGGAGAACATGCAAACTCCACCCAGAAATACCAACTGACCAAGCCGAAGCTCGAACCAGCGACCTTCTTGCTGTGAGGTGATCGTGCTACCCACTGCGCCACCGTGTCGCTGACATTGAGATGAAATGTTACATTTTACATTGTTGAAAAAGAAACGAATATTAAAACTGTATTTATTAAATGTGAAATATATGTATTTGTTTACATATATTCAGTGAAACATTTTTCCGTGTTTATTAAACTCATTTGGTCATTGTCTATTTCTTTTAAAGTCTTTAAATTTAATATTAAGCCTTGTGGGGCAAATACTTAATTTATATCATGGGGCCTATAATTCAATAGATGTAATTCAATAATTCATATTAAGCATAAAATTGTATAAATATTAACATATTAATTAGATAAAATTAACAGCTGCACTGGAAACATATATATATATTTAGCACAGCCTTGTACGCTTAATTTGAACAAGAACAAATTCATCCTAAAACACAAATTAAATGTTATAGAAAGCAAAAATTTTACTTTCTCAAGCTTCAACATATTGTTACAACACCAACTTATATATTTTTTGATTGTATTTCTTGAAAAGTATTGCTTCAATGAATGATCTGCCAGATAGAACCTTATAATTCCAAGTGGAAAATTACTTTTCAGAATGAGAAGGTTCTATCTGCATTTACTGTGTTTTTTTACTCCAATTTGCAAATGTAAGAGAATTTTGATAATTTACATTTAGAGAACCCTTAGGGTCCCTGTCATGTTAATGTATGAAAGAGAACTGTTACACACGTTTTATTATATGGAATGCAAAAACTTTGAAGCTCAATATCTCAAAATCATTTAGAACGCAGATAGAACCTTATAATTCTAAGGTGACGAAATAGCTTCAGGGTTTGTTTAACAGGAAAAAAATTATCCTCTATTCATTAGATGAGACAATTTTATCCCTTGTTCAGGCAGGAAAGTTAAATCATTATGTGCTATTTTTGTTCATCCTCTGTTCTATTTCTGTTCTTTGTTCTCTTTGTTCTTTGTTCTGTTCTGTTCTCTGTTCATCCTCTGTTCTATAAAAAAACTATTTTTTTTCCAATGTTACAGTGGTGAGGTTTTAGCATTATGTGCTAAAGATATTACTTTTTTATTTATTTATTGTTTATTTGTCCACAGTGGCTTGACCAAATTGACAAAATGGAACTATAATAAAAAACATATACACAGCATTATAATTCTTTGCATAAAATTACTGGAGCAAAAGCAAAGGCAACATGATCCAACAAACTAACAGTAAACTATTTGTGCAAACACTGCTGTTTTGCTTTTTACCACTTTTTAAGAACACTACTAAAATTATTTAGGTTACTTTCTAATTTTAAGCTAACAGGTAATTCATTCCACAGTTTGTCTCCCTTTACAGAGAAGACAGATTGACCAAATGAGGTCTTAGATTTTGGCACTAGACAGTCACCATTAGCAGTTGCCTGTGTGACTCTGTGAGAGGTTTGATGCCTACTGATTAGATCAGAAAACAGGATTGGAACATGATTATTTAAACATTTAAAAACCAATTTAAGATCATTAAATTTAGTAAAACTATCAAAACTAAAAAGGTTATGTTTACATAAAACATCACAATGATGCCATCGCATAGGCTTTAGGTCCATAATTTTAACTGCTTGTTTATATATTGAGTCAATAGGCTTCAATGTAGTTAAAGATGCTTGTGACCATGATGTAATGCAATACGTCAAGTGAGAGAATATCATTGTGTGTATGTATAATTTTGCAGTATGATATGTTAAAAACCCTCTAATAAAACGAAAAGAGATTAGACTTGGCTTAACATTTTTACTCATATTTTAACATGACTATCAAATTTTAAATTAATGTCTAGAGTTATGCCAATATACTTAAATTCATTCACTTCTTTAATAACTTTATTTTTAATCAGCACCTCAAATGCATCCCGTACAGGCCTATTTCTTATAGAAAAGCACATAGAAACTGTTTTCTTGACATTCAATGTTAAATGAGACAGCTCAAGCCATCTTGAAATGTGTTGTAAAGCCTGGGTCAGTTGCTTACCTGCCCGGCACGGTGTTTTAGCTGACACATAGATGACTGTGTCATCTGCATATAACTGGCAGTTAACTCCTGGGCAGCAATCTGGAAGATCATTTATGTACATTGTAAACAACAACGGGCCAAAAACAGACCCTTGAGTTACTCCAATATTGTTAGAACGCACAGATGACTTCACCCCATTGATCCTCACACATTGCTGTCTCCCACCCAAATAAGACCCAAACCACTGTAAGGCTTTTGCTGACATTTTAAACTCTCTTAATTTATTTAGTAAGATACTGTAATTAACCGTGTCAAAGGCTTTCTTTAGGTCCAAGAACACTGCCCCAACCACACTATCTTTATCCAGTGACCCTTTTATTTTTTCAAGCAGATAACTTGCTGTTTCTGTAGAATATTTCTCTCTAAAACCAAACTGCTGTGGATAAAGCAACTGTTTAGAGTGTAAATGCTCCATTAATTGTTCCGCAACAATTTTCTCCAGCACTTTTGACACTACAGGTCGAATGGCAATATGCCTATAGTTACAAGCAACATCCTTATCGCCAGATTTATAAATCGGTAAAACTATTGCTGTCTTCCAACTATCTGGGAAAGTTTTTGTTTGTATCGATAAATTTACTAAATATGTAACTGGCTCCAGCAGAAAATGTTTATATCTCTTAATTAATTCAGAGTGAAAATTAAAAATATCTTTAGCCGTAGAATTACTTATATTTTCTATTACTTTTTGGACTTTTTCACAAGATACTTCTTTAATATAAAAGGAGTCTGGATAAACATAATCTGGTTCCTTGGGGTATGATTTAGTGCAGTTAAAATTACTTGACAGTTCTTGTACAGACTCAATAAAATAACTATTAAAAGCATTTGCTATAGCCTCATCACTGCAAATCATATTATTAGTAACTTTACGATGCTTTATTTTAAAATGTTTTTGCCTGTTAGAATTAGATAGTCTACTGATATGTTGCCACAATTTAGAACTGCTGCCATGGGCCTCCTCAATTAGTTTAGAAAAATATTTCATCTTAGCCTTTCGCAATTCATATACCACTTTGTTCCTCAACCCAGTGTAAACAAGATGGTCAGTATTAGTTTTCGATAGTAAAGATTTTTTGAGAGCAAGATCTTGCCTTTTAATTAACTGAAGAATATCACTATTAAACCAAGGAAATGAAAATTTCTTGTACCTACTCTTCCAGGTTTTTGTATATTTACTCGTTAAATTACTTAAAATAGTTGCAAAATGACCAGCACTCTGATTTATATCTAATTCTTTAAACACCTTTCCCCAATTACCTTCCTTTAAATGATATTCAAAATTAGCTATTTTCGATTTCGGTATTCCTGTTATTAACATCTGGTTTCCCATCTTATTATGATGCAGTAACCGTTTTCGAGTTAACTTTCTTACAATTAATGTTAAATTATGATCTGAGAGACCAGTGATTTTTATTTTGTTTTGTTGTTAAAATGTTTAGGAAGAATACTAGACTGATTCCCACAACTGAAAAAGGTGGTCTTGTGACTCCTTTATGGTAAGACAAGGAGGAATTCAAATCACTGCCAAACAGCACATGGACTCAATAATAACAGAGTCAGTCAGACGAAATTTGACAAAGAAATTTGGCATTCACACAGATAATAATATGAGAATAATGTGAAAAGGCATTGTCTGCTGCCACAGAGAATTTGGTTTAAATGTAACTACAAAACAAGAAATCAGAATTTGAGAGCCAAGAGCTCTGTGCTAAAATAACCTCTTTGACAAAAAAGTTCAACCGCATAAATAAAAACTGATGTGGAAGTCAGTCAGCCTTAGTCAGCCTGATAACAATTTGTCACCTTAGAATTATAAGGTTCCATCTGACATTTTTGTCAAAATTGCGTTATTCATATATATATATATATATATATATATATATATATATATATATATATATATATATATATATATATATATATATATATATATATACATATATATTCTTATTAAATGACAACTTATTTACAATATGTAATTTTTTTATACGTTGTTTACATTTTAAAACTTTTTATTTAAATAACAAAAGGTTTTATCTACAAAGTCGAACTTTAGCTTGGCTCTACAATGTTCTCTTTTTTATTTACCCAAGTGTGTGCTTTTGCTTAACTAAAACGGTGTAGCCTCTCTCTGACTTTTAGAGAATTGACTCCAATAGATTGTACATTAAAAAATAATACACCGGTAACATGATCATGGCATTCATTTTCGTGAAGAGTTGTTTCCTCATGTGTTTCACGTCAGTTGCGGCTACATTTTAGCTAACCCTGATCTAACTCGCACAAGGTTCACATGCGTTGTCATCGTCTGCCATTATCGTCATGACAACAGCCATTAACAGTGCGTCTGTACCACAAAACAAAAACTGCTTAATTCAGAATGTCATTCTTTGATGTGATTATTTCTTACTGTAAGGATGTTATGATAATGTAGTGTTGTAATCTCCGCTTATCACGGAGTCGCATGTTAAGTGCACTTTTATTTTTTACATACATTTTACTGTTTTAACTATTTTAAGCCATTGCAAGACTTTAATTGCATGAAACTGTTCAACAGACTGGTTAAAATGACCAGTAGTTTACCACGTTAAAATAAAGGGTTTGCTAAATAATTGCACAATTCTGCATTTTCAGTAGTCTACTGTTCCTGACACATAATTTAACTTATCACTTACGATATAAATAAACAATGTATATCAAATTTTTGTCTTTGATAGAAAAGCTATATTCCATATTTTAATTAGACTGTTTTATTTAAGTTGGAATATTTTATATAAATATATGTATACATTATTTTAATTCAATTACACAAATTAAACCAAATATATTTTAGTATATTTTAGTTAACTAAATCTAGAGTAGATTTAATCAACTAAAATCTGATGAAATTTAGTCAACTAAATCTAGACTAAAACTAAAATGATTCGGAAGACTAAAATTTGACTAAAACTAAAATGGAATTTTAGTCAAAAGACTAAGACTAAAACTAAATCAAAATTGGCTGTCAAAATTAACACTGCAATGTTATGGTGTCTGATAGGACTGATATTTATTGAATGATAAGTGTGTCCCACACAACTAAACCAATCCTTCTTGGGAACGTACGTGTGCTTGCTACAAAGACAAGAACGTGGGGCTGCACGTTCAGAACAATGACAAGAGACAAAAACTGACAAAACATGACTAGTGCAAAATTAACACTGGGGGTCAAATCTACTGTGAACATATTCCCAATATTTTCCCCATCTATTAGTCCATCATCACTTCACTGCTTTATAGGTGTTATAACAGAAAATAAACAACACTATACAATTACCAACATAATACATACATCCACTATATGAACACCTGAATAACTGGACACATGAACTGTGCTATCATACAAGTCTATGCATGAACACTGTTGAACTTTTGTTTCTTTTATTTTCTTGTGTGCAGGTATACACATGCCAGAACATCTTCTCAAGAACTATCCTGTTCCAGAGCAGCACTTCAAAAAACCATGAATGACAGGGAGTAGGCCCGGATTGGCAAATCAGGACAACCAGGAGAATACCCAGTGGGCCGGTCAGTTTTTTGGCCACAAGGGCCAGTGTCCCTAACTGCCTGCACTCACACTTTTTTTTATTCATTTAATTAATTATTATTATTATTATTATTTTTACTATAGCCTCACTCTTTATTCATTATTTTACTGCAGCTACACTTTTATTTATTTTTTCGCAGCCCCATGAACAGCCTGCAGATTAATGATGACGTAATTATCCTTCGACTGCCCAGACAGCGTTGTTAAGAGATACACAATCGACAAGAGATGAAAGGCAGATAATAAAAAGCGCAGCGGTGGCACTGAAAAGGAAGGAAATGCAGAAGTTTTTTTCTTTCCATTTGGCGAGCGTTATTAAATTCCATAACACTCTCACCAGTCCTTACTCCTTATTTTTGAGTTTAATACCCCAGTTTATAATGGGGGCATGAATGAAATGTTCATGAGTTAAAGTGAAACTGCCGAACTGCAGTTAAAGTCACCCAAAATTACAGGAAACTCTTACATGAAAGCACTTCACATAAACATCTTAATTATATCATTGTCTATTAAAGGCAGATAACTAGATTACAGATGTCCATGTAAACGTAGTCAGTATGTCTTCGAAGTAATGCCGAGTTCAAACTGCATGCTTTTCAAAGTAGTCCTGTCACAGTTGTTTTCACACTGCATGACTATCTGGGTTAGCGTTCTGTCGGTGCAGTGTTTACACTGTGGATGGATCGGCGGCAGGAGAGTTCACACTGCATGACTTTAAAATAGGAAAAATCACAGACAACTTTGCCCAAACTACATCTCACAACTAAACAAACGCGAGAAGTGACATGGAAACAACGTGAGGTCACGTAATATCTTTCGTTATTAAGTACATATTGGAAAAAGAAAGCTTCCCGCTGGCCTGCAGGTACCCGTACTAGTAAATGCTGCCTTCTCGTTGGCTGTAGGTGATCACCAATGTTATTTTCAGTCAGAACACATTTCACACGGCATGATTTGAATCCCTGACATCTCCAGATATTTAGCATGCCAAATATCTCACGGGTGTCGGCGACTCATCTTCGATTCTCTCATATCGTGTCCTTGATAGTTCATACTGTGTGTTGTTCACTCACAAAAACGAACACCGATTTGCCTGTGATTTCAGGCATTAGTTGGGGATTTCTCAAAACCTGTTGGTGAGTCAAAATCAGGGGTAAAATCATGCAGTCTGAACTAAGTGAAAGACCCAGAAGGGCATCCTGCTGATTTGATTCAGAAGGGCACTTTTTTTGTCAGACGGCTCACCGGTCAGGTATACATCCGCGCTAAAGTATCAAGATGAAAGTCATCATAGCTTGCGTAGAATAGACTCAGCTCCCAACCCAACTTTGAAAATAGATTAACGACTTAAACGATATAACTAAAGAAATCTCCACAGTGCTGAGCGAAAGCGCTTACTGGGCAGTGCATCATCGATGACGTAAGCGTGCCCAGGCCCAAATGTAATGTGAGTGCAGGCCGTCGGGGGAGACGGGAGGGGGGACAACCATGCTTTGGCCCGGTTCAAGGCAACTCTACATAGTGTGAGTACGCCCAGAGTCTGTGTGTGTAACAGGTGTCATCCTGCAGGATTATTTTAATAAACTACTTTTTTGCTTTGCTCTAACCTTTGTCTGACTGACGTCGTTTTAGCAGATTTCCATGACACACAAGACCAATATTATTTCTTGATTAAAACAGGTGCTCTTTAAACAAAGGTTTTCTTTTCGACGTTTCTGAGTGAAAAAAGAATAAACATAAAAATAAAAATCATCTCTGCAAATGTTTTTCTCTGTCTCATCTCATAGTACTTTGTGGCATTCCACAAAATCTAAAAGTAAATTGCGGCAGCATTAATTTTACTTACCTCAATATCTCTAGTGGACAGTTTGGACTCTTCAGTCCATCAGAGAGAAGCTTCACTCCTGAATCCTGCAGGTCATTGTTACTCAGGTCCAGCTCTCTCAGGACACAGTTTGAGGATTGTAGAGCCAAAGACAAACTCTCACAGCACTGACCAGTGAGTTTACACGTGACCAGTCTGAGAAAAAAATAACATTACATTAACAGCATGTTTTTTTTTGTTTTTTTTTTTTTAATGCATCTGGAGCAAAAAAATAAAATAAATTAATAAAACATATATATATATATATATCAGGGGTGTAACGGTTCACAAAAATCACAATTCACAGTGGTGTCACGGTTCGGTGTGTTGTCCATACAGCAAAAAAAGAAAAAAGCCAGAGGATTTCTCTGATTTTATTTTTTTTATGCATTAAAACTAACATCATAAAAGTATGATCTTGTTTATTTTTTTTTTCTTTTACTTTAAACAATGATAGAGCTATACTTCTGGGGTTCCTGCTTAGCAGCAAATAAAACAAATCCTTCTTTATACTCACAACCACAAAGAAAAAAAAAACTATGTAATATTGTAGTAGTTAAACAAATAATAAAAAATAAGAATTTAGTTTTATATGGAAGTATTTTTTTTTATTTTCAGAAAGATGAGTGTCCACCTTTTCTTCAGACAGCACAGATCTGCTTGATTTAAATGTCACCTGCCATTTTAGTGGATCTGAAAGCAGGAATTGTCTGACTAAAATGGGCTTATGAAGGAATAATGTTACAGGGCTCTATTACATTTAACATTTTCTTAAAACCCAACATTCCATCTGTAAATATCATCATAGTTTTTCTATAACTGCACTTAAAACTTGTATCCTGCACTTGCTGCTATTGCACTGCTGGTTAGACCGAAACGGCATTTCGTTGCCTTGTACTTGTACATGTGTAATGACAATAAAGTTGAATCTAATCTAATCTAATTTCCACTACCGATTAAGGTCTTACAGGGCTCAAAATTAACCTTTTTTCTTGGTAGCATTGGTGCTCCTAACTTTAAAAATGTTGGCGCAGCAGACAAAATTTATTCGCACCCACCAAAAATTATGAGCACCATTACTACACGTTTTCTATTAACATATTCTATTATATATCAAAATCAGTTTTATTGCCAAGTGTGCTTCACACACACAAGGAATTTGTTTTGGCTACAGAAGCTTACAGTGTACATAAAGTGACAAGTGACAACACAAAATACATATGGAAAAAAAAAGAAAAAAAATGATAAACATTAAACAGATGCGGTTAGTGAAGAAACCTGGATGTTGAGTTGTATGTACAGATTGTTATAAATATACAGGTTATAAGATGCTGTGTACAAGTGCGAATGTAGAGAGTATTGCATTGTATATTGATATAAGGTGCTGTGTACAAGTGCGTATGAGAAAGTATTGCACATATTTATTGCACAGTAGGGGAATATTTAACTGTTCATAAGGTAGACAGCCTGAGGAAAGAAACTTTTCCTGTGTCTGGCTGTTTTTGTGCTTGGTGCTCTGAAGCGCCGACCAGACGGTAACAGTTCGAACAGGTAGTGTGCTGGGTGTGAGGCGTCCAGAGTGACTACCTGTTCGAACTGTTAACATATTAACACTCTAATCACAACTAACAAATAATCAAAAATCTGCGTGCGCGCACTGGCCCTGCACACACAGCTTGACGTAAATGAGATTAACTGAATTAACAATAATAACTATGCTGGTCTCACGGGTGGTGTCTGATATTGCACAGATGATATTGACATATAACTTATTATTTTCATGCGTCATCTTAATAGCAATAACAGTCTTTTCATGAGCTGAAATATTAGTTTGATTTCAGTGAATGCATGCTCTTTAGTGATGGTGAAGGCGGTATCAGTCCCATGATTGACAGCATTGTGATGATTAAATGAAGGATTAAATAACGTTAAAACATTTTGTGCTAAAAATTTGTAGATTCAGTGACAAACACTGAATCCTGCAAACTCTGTCTTACCCGCTTTACAATGAATGCTTTAGTCATTTTCACAGCAGACTTTAAACACTGGAAGTCTTTTATCCACTAATCCGAAAGTGCAAATGCTGAACTGACATTCATTACATGATCACTGATTAGATGTGCCATTAATAGTAACTTTAGATGTTTCTAAAACTAAATCTGTCATTGTTGTTAATATTCTCTCATATCCAGACCTTTACATTTTTGCGACTGTAGTTCCTTGTCAACTTGCAACAGGTGTTGTGCCAAGAAACACACCCCTGCAGTAAAATTCACCCCTTTCATAGGCTTTTATTGGTATTCTCAGTCTACTTAAAAACCAAAGGCCACAATTGATTATATATGATTTTTATCTTAATAGATAAAGCAAAAACAATAAATAAAACGCATTTTAAAATGCACTAGGTTTACAGATAAATGTAAAAGAAAATCTGTAATCTTCTGTAAGGGAAGGGTTCACTGTTATTAGTGTCATGATCTTATTAAAAATTATCAATTTAAGTTAATAGATGCACATTTCAGAGGGGCTGGGTTTTATGGCAGGGGCGACAGCCTTTAATGTACAGGTGTCAGCAAAACCTTAGAAGTCGACAAAACTAAAGTTTAACTAATATGATAATGATCTTATTTTGACTAGAATATCTCCTGATAGATTTTTTTGTCTGAAACAGATTGGAGGAATGAAGTCAAAGAGTTTAGACTTAACAAACCTAATTCTTGGCCATAAGTCAGGTCTAAGACAATACACAACAGATAATTCTTTAAAACATATTTTTTGTGTTCTATACAATCTGGATAATTTCATTCTAATGAAATAATATTCATTCATTCATTTTCCTTCAGCTTAGCCTCTATTTCAGAGGTCGTCACAGCAGAATAAACTGCCAACTGTTCCGACATATGTTTTATGCAGTGGACGTCCTTCCAGCTGCAACCCAGTACTGGGAAACACGCATACACACATTCTCTCACACACACACACTTATACACTACGACAAATTTAGTTAATCAATTCCCCTATTGCGCATGTGTTTGAACTGTGGGGTAAACCGGAGAACCATGAGGAAACCTACGCCAACACGGGGAGAACATGCAAACTCCACACAGAAACGCCAATTGACCCAGCCGAGGCTCGAACCATTGACCTTCTTGCTGTGAAGTGAACATGTTACCCACTGCGCCAAGTGCAGCCACATGAAAACATTGTTAAAAAACTTTAAAAAACTGTAGATATTTTGTGACAAAGAGTTTTGGAAAGTCAGGACACTGATTTTTGGGGTGTGATTTTCTTTTATAAAGTGGAGACATGAAAAGGTACTGGTTACACTTTGGAAAGTAGTTAAACATACTGAAAAGAATACTTTTTGTGGTGATTCATTTAAGTAAAGTAAAACTGTTTGGAGGACTATATTTTTGATCTTTTCTTCATCCAAGTACAAGTTTTGAGGGTGAAGGCATAGTTTTAGTTTAAGGATAAATTTTAGTTTTGAAACAATCATTTCAGGTGTAGACAATTTCATTAAGTTGCTTTAGTTTTTCAGACCTATTTTGCAATACAAGGTCAACTCGTTCTTGTGCAATATGCTGTGCAGACGAGACGCAGCACTGTTTAGCACTTCAGAAAATTACATTTGTATTTTTATGTATCTGAGCAATGTTCTTTCATAAAAAAAAGGTTTGTTTAATAAATACAGATCCTACACAACCATATATAATCTGGAGTATAATACCTCAGTATCTCAATCTGACAACTTGAACTCTTTAGTCCATCAGAGAGAAGCTTCACTCCTGAATCCTGCAGGTCATTGTTACTCAGGTCCAGCTCTCTCAGAACACAGTTTAAGGATTGTAGAGCCAAAGACAAACTCTCACAACACTGAGCTGTGAGATTACACATGCACAGTCTGCAAAAGAAAAACACAAAATACATTAACAGTGTGATTTTCAGAAATTCGTCTGGACTAAAATTAATAAAATAATAATAATAATAGTAATAATAAAAAAATCAATCAGGTGTTTGAAATCAGACTTCAGTATCTCCATTGGGCATTTTGGCATCTTCAGTGCATCAGAGAGAAGCTTCACTCCTGAATCCTGCAGGTCATTGTTACTTAGGTCCAGCTCTATCAGGACACATTTTGAGCATTGTAAAGCCAAAGACAAATTCCCACTAGACTTAGCAGTGAGATTACAGCACTGTAGCCTGTGTAGGGGACAAAACAAGCAGAGTTTGTACTCATACATCAAAATCAGCAGTATGAATTAAACATTTTTGATTGTTTCTGAATCCAGCCTCCAGTGTATAAAGTAACACTTAATCAGCTCTTTCTCTTAAGTTTACCAACCATGCTTGACAGCACTCAAAAAGCAAGTGGGATAATATTTACATTAGACTATTAGCTATAAATGCTGGTGTTGTGCATGTACTTGAATTTTGTTTGAATATTGCTTGTATTAAAGGACAAAATTGTGTTTTCAAAATAAATAAATATATATATATACACATACATATATATATATATATATATATATATATATATATATATATATATATATATATATATATATATATATATATATATATATATATACACACATACATATACACACATACATACATATATATATATATATATATATATATATATATATATATATATATATATACACACATACATATACACATATATATATATACACATATATATACACATACATATATATATATATATATATATATACACATACATATATATATATATATACACATACATATATATATATATACACATACATATATATATATATATATATATATATATATATATATATATATATATATATATATATATATATATATATATATACATACATATACACATACATATATATACACATATATATACACATACACATATATATATATATATATATATATATATATATATATATATATATATATATATACATTTTACAACAAGAATTCCTCTGTTGTGAGGAAACATATAATAGTGGATAGAAAGTATCATAAATGCATCGTAATGCACTGAGATATTGAATTGAATCCAATCAATGACATAATAATTGTAACCGAATCAAACTGTTAGACCAGTGTAGGTTCACAACCCTGGCACATGCAGTCCAAGTAATCACTGTTCACAAGCTTCAGGTGACCTGGAACTGGTGTGTAAGAGCAGTGCATGATGGGATATGTAGTTTGTTAGAATGGCAGGGAGTGTTCTCCATTGATCCGCAAGAACTACATTGCTGGTGATCAAAACAGATTTGGGTGGTGGGTCTGGCCATTGTGGAACTGTTGTCTGCTGGGAATTCAGGAGGATCTGATGCCTTCCATTCGAGGGATTCAGGAGGATCTGGCACCTGCCCGTCAGGGCATTGAGGAAAGGGATTTGGCAGGTTTGGCAGTGTCAAAGGCTCTGGCAGCTCTGTCAGTGACAGTGGCAGTGGTAGCTCTGGCAGTAATAGCTCTGGTGGTAGCAGCAGCTCAGGCAACTCAGGTTGTGATGGCAATTCAGGAACAGAAACCTTGACTGGAACCATGGCAGGAAAAGTCTTAAATCAGGAAGCCAACTTGTGAGCTAGCAGAATATTGTTGGTGACCATTATGTGAGCTGGTACCTGGGCCTTTGCCACTTTATGAGCAAATAGACTAGAGGTGGGCATCTTGTGACTAAAGAACTCGTGGCGGCCAACTTGCACTTGGGTGGACTGGCTGCAGTCTGAGCTGATGTGCAGGACACAGGAGTAGTGATGATGCCAGCATAAATATGGTGGTGGACTGAGCAGCAAGCCCCATCGTCAGAGGTGTTAAGAGGTTTTGTGTTCCTAAACTGTAAACTCAAAGTAGTGTCACACCCCTGTTCAGTTCATAGTTCACTCTTATCTCCACCCATTCAATCTCTGGCCAATCAGGACTGCCTCAAAGGTTTTATTAATGGCACCTGTGTCCACAGTTTGCTCTTTCTGGCTGCACATGGCTGAACTGTGCAGAGGACTGAATCTGAATTCTTTTGTTGTTTTTCTGTGCTTATCTGACCATGTAAGCGGCTTTTGTATGATTTAAGTTGACTTAAGTACTCATATGTTTCATGTTTGCCATTTTCTGTTTAGATATGTACTTTGTTAGTGGACTGAATAATTGTATTTCTGTTATTTCCCTGCTGATTACTGAAACATTGTATTTCTGATATTTTTCTGCAGAAACCACACACAAAGAAACACACACATAAAAAGAAAAGACACACACACACGCACGCACGCACACGCACACACACACACACACACACACACACCTATTTTCCAACCGACAGCACCACTGGCTTCAAGCTAGCTACCTAAACATTACCTCCTACTTTTCTAGAGGGGCTTGCTGTTTTTCTTGTGGCAGTCTTCTGTGTCACTGACAGTGGTTGACCTGTGTATGTGTGTGGTGTATATATCCACCACACACCAACCCCCTTTGTTTTCTACTCTTCTGCCTTTGCCTTTGTTTAGTCACAGAAAGACCCTATGCATGAAAAGTACTGCAATTTTATAATGTAAAATAAGGTAAAAGGTAATTCCGCTTCTGGCATGATCCCATCCCTCTTCCCTCTCAAACTTTGCTTTCTCTCTACATACTGCCATATGCATATCTACCCATATTTTTAAAATATATTTTTTGCTATTTATAATTGCAATTGCTTGATGTTTGAAATAAAAATCATTTGCAGTGTTTACATGTTTATTACTGTATATATTTTTATTAAACAGTATTTTTAATGTACAAGTTGATTGCACCTAATATATTTGTTAAAAAAAGTATGTTATTCATCCAAAAATGTCTTTAAAGTCTAAAAATGTCTGACTTATGTCTGGAAGACGCTATAAAAGTGTGTATGGAAAACGCCACAGTAGCTAAGCCCATCAAACCCCTGATGTAAAGTTTGCCAAGCATAGCGTGAGCGGACAAGCATCACCAAGGGTGCAACCTTCCAACGTCGCATAGGCCCTTTAATTGCCATTACATGATAACAATTTAGATCAGGGGTTGTAAATGTGAATTTAAAATTTTAGTTACAACAGTACGTTGGAAAAGCGTGCCAGTCCCTAAAGGGGGAGAATGATGTGGAGGCCACCTGCTGGGGGGAGTCTGGGTGGAGTGCTACATATCATAAGCTGGTAAAGCTGGCATAAACTGGATAGGTAAGACACGGATCCACCTGAATAGGCGGAATACTCCGTGGCTAAAATAAGCATATGGGATTGCCATCAGGGACTGCACATAGTTGGCACCGGACCCCAGCATGTGGGTAGATCAATTGGGCATACCAGACATCATACTGGGTCAGGCACCGGGCTCCCCTGCTGAGTCGGGTGCTGGGGGCCTCTGAAGAATTCTCTAGGGTTCGCCAAGGGGGGAACTTATTAGCAGAGCAGAAAAAGCGCACGTGTCTCTGGGTTAGGGAGCATGGCGCAGCAAGCGTTTTGACACAAAGCTTAGTTTCCTCTGAATTGACCAGGGTTACCCAGTAATCACGAGGAAACCGGCTCCACTCAAAGATTATAAAATCTTGCGAATGTATTAGGTGTCATCCAGCCCGCAAGTCTACACAGCGATACGTGAGAGAGGTGCCACCTGCTAACGGAGAAGGTGCCAAGAGAAGGTGACACTTCTGGTTAAGTGTGCTCTCAGCCCCGGGGGACACAGCTTTCCGAGGGCGATGGCATCAACTATCCAGCTGGCCAACCTCTGTTTTTGATATGGCACTTCCCTTCTGCCAAACACCGTAACAAACAAAGAGCTGTTCACAAGATCTCAAATTTTGCATAAAGCACAAAAGGACAAAGCAGTGAAAGGGCTGGGTCTGCCTCCTCCATGGGCAGCATGTTCACCCATGCAGGTTCACCACCTGGTCTCTAAATGGGGTGGTAGGATCTGTGGGCACATAGCTGGGCTGGAGTCTCAGGATAAAGTGAGATTATGCCGGCCTGAATTCCAGGCACAATTTGCTGATCGAAAATGCCTCCAATCCCAGACTTTTTAGATTGATGGCAATGAGATCAGTAGAGCTATATTCATGGACAGAAATTTTAAACATACCAAATCAAATGGCTTGAATGGACCTCTCTGCAGCCCTGCCAGAACTTGAGGGCATGAGAGTGGAGTGAGATGGATTTAACCGCCGCATGGCTCTGAGGAATTGGATGATTAAATTATGCTTCCTGAGCGTGTTGCCATCCACCGTGTCATGATGAGTGAAGATGGCAACCACGTAAACCTATGGTGTGGAGGATGACAACCTACGCTCCAGCTTATCCTGAAGGAAGGATAACACACTGCTAATCTAACAAGTTTGGGGGTCTTCTCGGCAAGAAGTGCACCACTCAGTGAATAGACTCCATTTCAGGGCATAGGCATGCCTCGTAGAGACTGCTTTAGCCTGAGTGATGGTGTTAACCCCCGATGCCGGTAAATCACCTAAGTGTTCCATGCTTCGTCTATGAACCACATGTGGAGGTGCCAGAGATTTGAGTGCAGGTGTCAGAGGGTGCCCTGTCCCTGGGAGAGGAGGTCCTCTCTCAGGGGAATGCACCAGGGAGGGGCCGTCGCAAGGAGTGTGAGTTCAGAAACCCAGGTCCAGTTGGGCCAGAGAGGTGCAACTAATAACGCTCCATTCACACGGGGCGTCAGCATCAACGCTTACCATTCACTTTGAATGGAGGACGTCAGGCATTGCCGAATTGCATTATGGATCCGTCTGCACCGCTTCAGTGGCATTGCTTGCTGCAGAAGTTGGGAAATTTTCAAACGCCAACAGAAGCGTCAGCCAATCAGATCGCTTTATGCAAATACCCCAGCTCAGACAGTAGCCATTTGTAGACTTACTTCCTTGGCTGATGCTGCTATGACCATCGCGTCAGCTTTAACTTCAGACACGCCCTCGGGTCAATCGTTGATGTTGAAGCCCTGTGTGAATGCACGGTAAGACCTGCTCCTTGTCCTCCCTGACTTTGCACAGTGTCTATGCGATTAGGCTTACACCAATGTACACCCCCATACGATTGATATAAGCCACTATTGCCATGCTATTTCTCTTGTCAGTAAAAAGCGGCAGAGAGCGAGAAGCACTGCCAACAGCTCTAGGCATTTGATATGCCAATGCAGCCGGGGTCCTGTCCACGAACCTGCAGCTGCATGCTCATTGCACACAGCCTCCCAGCCCATGCTGGAAGCATCCATAGATATGACAACATTCCTGAATACTGGTTCTAGGGACACAACAGCCCATAGAAAAGCAAGATCCATCTAAGGACTGAGGTTCCAGCGACACATTGGAGTGATGGACAGTGATGGCCCATCTGGAGACCCCATCATGAAGCCATCACTGAAGTGGTCTCATATGAAGCAAGCTGAGCAGCATGACAGCGGCTGTGGATGTCATATGCCCCAGGAGCCTCTGAAATTATTTCAGTGGGACCACTGTCTTCCTGTCGAGCGTGCTCAGACAGGACAGCACCAGCCTGGTGTGCGACCATGCAGATAGAGTCCAGTTCCATCCTGAGATAGGAGATTCTCTGCATGGGACAGAGTTTGTTCTACTCTTGGTTGACCCGAAGCCACCAACTGGTTGAGGTTCTGAAGCACCATGTCCCTGTGCATAATCAATTGATCCCGGGATGAAGCAAATATGAGCCGTCGAGATAATTGAGTATGTGAATGCCTGTGAGCCAAAGAGGCGCTAGGGCACCCTCCATGAGTTTAGTGAAAACCAACGGACACCAATGGGGAGGACTTTGTACTGCCATACTTGACCATCTAACGCAAAGCAGAGAAAGGGATGGAGGCGTGGGAGAATGGAGATATAAAAGTATGCATCCTTCAGGTCTATTGCTGCAAACCAATCCTGAGGACAGACACATTGTGTATGCGTTTCTGTGTGAGCATCTTGAACGGCATTTTGTGTAAATGATGGTTTAGTCTGTGCAGATCTAGGATTAGTCTTAACCCACTTCTCTTTTTGGGCACAATGAAGTACAGGCTGTAAAACCTGCACTTCATCTCAGTTGGAGGGACGATTGCATACTTTACCAGGAGGACAGCAATCTTCTCTTGCAAGACAGGGGCGGACACGGGACTGACCATCGTGAAATTAATACCCGTGAACTTGGGATGGTGAATAGAGTATTGAAATGCATAACTGAGTCTGACCATCCGTATGAGCCACCGTGTGGGGCCGAGCAGTGCTTACCAGACTGGCAGACCTACATTAATGGCACTATCGGGAGGGGAGTGCTCACCCTGGGAAAGCAGAGCGGTTCAAGGAAGAGCTGAAAATAAAAGATTGTCTCTTACCTTTCACCCTGGATTCCGCGGTGAGGCTAGAGTGAGAGAAAAGAGCCTGTTATCTTGCGCACTGAGAGCCTGTGGTGATATGGCCCCGCGCTGCAAGCTGGAAGGTGGAGCATCCCAGACTGACAAGGCTCGGGTTTGCAGACCTGAAGAGAGAGGAAACTGTTTTTTGAATAATTGGGTACCGCCGGCCCGGAAGTGTTAGTGTCTATTATGCTGAAGTTGGAATAAGTCCTCTGCCCTCCACTGAGGAAAGAGCAGGTCTCCTCTTTTTTGGGTGGCCCATCTCAGGGACCCTTCTAAGTTCTTTTACCGGACTTAACGGCACCCTGGGGAGAGCAGTTTTCCGAGCCCGCTGATAGATGACTTCACCCGCATTTCATTGCCTTGTACTTGTACTTGTGTGATGACAATAAATTGAATCTAATCTAATCTAATCTAACCCATCGCCTTCGAAAGTTATTTCACCGCTGAGAACTCCTGGGTAAAGTCCCAGACTGTGTCACAGAACAGGCCAGCCTGGAACATGGGTCCACTGAGAGAGCGAGCCTCCCTCATATCTGCCAGGTTCAGCCAAAGTTGGCGATCCTGGGCGACTAGTGCTGCCATCATCTTCGCCAGGGCATGAGTGGCTGTTTTGGTGATAATGAGAGCATAATCTGTCACCATGTGGAGCCCATTGGGGCATCAAGCCGGGGAAAGAACCCCCCTCCTGCTGCTCAGCCATCTTCTAGCGTTTATAGGTGGCCAAATGCATGCAGAGCTGAAGCAGCCTGGCCCGCAGCAGTATAGGCTCTGGCCATGAGAGACTCAGATAACCTGATTGCCTGATGGAGACGCTCTCTGGGCAAAGATTCACCATAATAGCATGCTCCACCTGAGGAATTGCCTCATACCCCCTGGATGCTCCGCCATCAAGGGTGGTAAGAGCGGGAGCACATGAGGACGGTGCAGAAAAAGGTTCCTTCCATGCCTGCATGAGCTCACCACGTACCTCCAGGAAGAAGGGGATGGGAGGCTTGGAAGGTCTTGCCATCTTCTTAGCCCCCACATAATACCCATCTCAACGGTCTGGCCGCGGTGCTGGGGGACAAGCCATCTTCAGTCCTACGGCCGAAGCAGCCCGGTATAACACGACTAACATGTCCGATTCTAAATCCAAAACCTCACTGACAACCCCGGAGGGAGGCAGTAGGTCCGGATCTTCATCAGAGCACATTAGCCCGCCCTCCGATGCAGCGATGGACATCATGTCCATGGTGTCATCTAATGAGAGCGCAGCCATCCCGGAGGATGGACAGAGCACACTGATGAGAAGTGAGGGGTCCAAACAAATTAGCCCCCACTGTGGTCCTCAGACCTGCCTGTATGCTAACCGAATGGCGGGAAGCAGCAGGGGTGATGCACCCTAATGCTGGAGCGCACAGCGACCTTAGTTGTACAACAGTCAAGCCCTTGCAGTGAGGGCAAGAACTGTAACAAAATCTACAGTTCAAGCCAATGACTTAGAATCACATAAACACGAACACAGTTCTGACAAACTGAGAACAAAGATTTGTTGAGCTACACTATGATACATGCAAGTAAGTAGGGCTGGGCGGTATATCAAGTTCTGGGGATATATCGATATAATTCCCCAACGCGATGCTGTATTATCCAATATCTTTTATATCGATATGGTTTAAGGCCACATGTGTGCATTCTGCGCGATACAGACCACTCCAAGGCATCACGCGAGCTCCACTTGCACAAATGTGCGCATGTGCAAATCATCACCTTGGAATTATAAGGTTCTATCTGCATTCTTCATGATTTTGAGATATTGAGCTTCAAAGTTTTTGCATTCCATATAGCAAACAATATGTGTGTCACAGTTCTCTTTCATACATTAACATGGCAGAGACTCTAGATGTTCTCTAAATGTAAATGATCAAAGTTTTCTTCCATTTGCAAATTGGAGTAAAATAACCACGGTAAATGCAGATAGAACCTTCTAATTCTGAAAAGTCATTTTCCACTTGGAATTAGAAGGTTCTATCTGACAGATCATTCATTGAAGCATCACTTTTCAAGAATTACAATCAAATAATATACGTATTTAAGTTGGTGTTGTAACAATATGTTGAAGCTTGAGAAAGTAAAATTTTTGCTTTCTATAACATTTAATTTGTGTTTTAGGATGAATATTTGTTCTTGTTCAAATTAAGCGTACAAGGCTGTGCTAGATATTTTGTCCAGTGCAGATGTCAATTTTATCTAATTAATATGTTATTATGTATAACATTTTATGCTTTATATGAATTATTGAATTATATTGATTGAATTATATGCCCCATGAATTTAATTAAAGTATTAACCCTCAAGGCCTAATATTAAATTTAAAGACTTTAAAATAAAACAGACAATAAGCAAATGAGTATAATGAACACTGAACATTTTTCACTTACCATATATACACAAATAAAAATATTTCACATTTAACATAGAATTTTTTAAAATATTGGTTTCTTTTTTAACAATGTCAAATTTAACATTTCATTTCAATGTCAAAAAAAGCCTCTAAATCATCACATTTACACACTTCTCAATTTTGTGTGGTGTGACATTATTTAGTCGGCTCACGTTTCGAGATTTTGTGCGATTGTGTCTTTCTGGTCTTTCCCACTGTCAATGGAGCAGTCTGGTGAAATGGTAAGGAAGCTGATCCTGATTGGTCCTTGTGCATGCATTCAAAATACAGATTGGCACACAGAAAGAAGTTATAGACCCAAGCTAGAGTTCGAATTTGTAGATAAACTGTTTTGTTTTTGAAAAAAAAAAGTCTTAAAATGTAAACAACTTATACAAAAACACTACATAATGTAAATAAGATGTCATTTAATGAGAATATGTGAATAACTCAATTTTGACAAAAATGTCAGATAGAACCTTATAATTCTAAGGTGACGAAATGAATGATTCACTCAATAAGTCATACAATAGATTTGTTCAAAATGAACGAATCGTCCAAGAACCACCCATCACTGATGCGACATGGGGGAACATGCAGTGCCGGTGTTGTATCGAAATCTTACTCCCTGGACAGATCTGACTCCCCCTCACATGCATGCACCTCACACAGTGCCTGCAGCTGTCACAGCGGTTTATCAGAAACCTTTTAGTGATCATTTCTTCCACAATTGACAGCAAAAACAAAAGTAGAAGGAATTTATACCGCATTTCGAAAGTAAAACCACCTCATTTTCACTGATTATAAGTTCAGTATTTATTACACGACGGTCTCTTCTTTACATTTATGTTATAACACATTTAGCTCTGCGTTCTGCTGTTATAATGACTGTTTACATTTATATGCTTAACCAGCATTTCATCACAGTACCCTGAAACAATTTTGTTACTTCTCATATCTATAGTCTATTCGTTTTCATCTCCTTATTTATTATTTATTAAAACAAGTTTAGTCAAAACAAAAGAAAAAGTGCATGATTTTTACGTGGAGTGGAAGACTTATCTTTAGAAATCTTCGATATGTGCACTGTTTAATAATTGTGCACAATACATGCATCTAAATGTGTAACTAAAAGAACTCATACAGCTGATTTAATTGTTGTTTATAAATCACACAAAAAAACTTTAATTTATTTATCAAAGTATTTTTTTTTATAGTTTGAAATGTGCAACAGTTTTAAGCAGGAGAAAACCCTGTACTGTATTTTATTTATCAAAGATTTTGTGCAGCTGTTTATTTGTAAACAGGGAGGGAAACCCCTGTGTTTGAATTATATTTTGCTCAAAAACTGTTTAATAAAGTTTTAATAAAGGCTTTAACTCTTAAGTAACCATTTATGGGAAAATACCGGATATATGTTGTATACCGTCATTCCTCTTAAAAATACCAAGATATAATTTTTTTTGCCCATATCGCCCAGCCCAATAAGTAAGTAATGTAATGTATATTTTTTATAGTGCATTTATTGTGTATGTCCATACACCCATAGAACTTCATAATCATGAGGGGGGGGGGGGGGGGGGGGGGGGGGTCTCTCCACACCACCACCATTGTGCAGCATCCACTTGGATGATGCAACTGCAGTCACAGGACAATGGCGCCAGTGCGCTCACCTCACACATGCTATAGGGGGAGTGGAGAGACAGTGATAGAGCCAATTCAGTAGATGGGGATGACTGGAAGGCCGGTAAGGGCCGATGGAGGGAATTTGGCCAGGACACTTGGGTTACACCCCTACTCTTTACAAGAAGTGCCATGGCATTTTTAGTGACCACAGAGAGTCAGGACCTCAGTTTTACATCTCATCCGAAAGACATAAAAAACAACTGTATAATAAGCAAACAACAATCCAACGCACACACACATTCATACATACACACACACACACACAGAGGCAGTTCAGAGGATTTAAAATGAGTTGACAACCGTCCTAAATTTATTCTAGTACTTATTACTAGATCATAGACTCACACCTGAGAAACCACGAAAGCATTTGGCGTATCTTTTACTGCTTAAGGTCAAACTGCACCAGCCAACATTTGTTTGTGTTACTTGCACTTTTGCTGAAGTCTTGAGTTTTCCTACTGATTGGTCAGTGACTTCGTAACGTCATTGGGATTTACTCGCTTCTGAGTGGAGGTTGTCCTCGGTTTACGGTGACGGAAGTTCTCGCGGTTTAGGCTGTCCCGAAACTTTAAGAGGTTGTGTGGAAAGTTTGTGGTGACCCAATCGTGTGGCGGCGCGTTGTCCGGGCAGGGCGAAAGGGGGCACAGAGCACAGCTGGCACGAGCAAGCTAATGCAAAAACCAAGGTTTTACTGCTGCAGTGCGTTTTAAGTGGCCTGGTTTGGTCCATCCCCATGGCACTGTCTTCCAATGAGCGGTTGCCATCGTACTAAGTATCTATCATTAACAGACTGCTTGTTAATTTCACGTGGTAAAAAATCTTGTAAGCTTGTAAGTATCTTACATCAAATGTTACAAGAAGAATACTGTTTGTACTTCTAGTTTTTCATTTACACCAAATGAATTGCAAATGTCACTAGCTTTCGTTTAGTACCAGAGATCATACATTTCAGACAGAAGGTTTCATCTGCTATAAGGGTTTGACAACACATTGATTATCTTGGTTGGTTACAATGGTTGCAATAGTGTATGAGGAAAACTATGGCATATTAATCAAAGAGGCATCTGCCTTAGTTGTAACACTTCAAGTGAAGTTTAATTCATATGCATTAAGGAAGTTAAGTCTCGTGAAGCAGTTAGTTAGGTTTCCTGTTGAAAATCCTGTAAAGCACCATTGTTAGGTGATTAAATTATTTACCAAACTTGGTACAGGGTCCCCCAAACATCTGCAGCCAAAGTATTGGTCAAAGTAGTCAAATCAATTGGCTCTCTGTTATCATAATGGTATAAGCCCTCGAGCCAGTTCTAAATGACTGAGAAAATGTGGCACCAAAACTTCAGATTCAGACTGGTTTTGTGCTCTGCAATATACCAGTGAGTTCAAACACTTCACACGCGCCCACTGATATGCTCTGTTGTTGATTAATCGCTGGTACCTGAGGAGCCAATCTTTGCCTATTCATTTGGCATTCATTGTCACAATTTCTTACTTATTAGAGTGATTTGTCATCTAGCGAGCTCCCATAGTGTTATCCAGACAAACGTCAGAGTTCCCATAAGGGGAAACAAGTATGTGATTTCCAGCACAGCATCAATTTTTAATATTACAAATAAAATCAGTTTGAGATTTAATAATTTCACTACCATTATAACTCAAGTAAGGATATATATATAGGATATATAGGATATAATAAGTAAGGATATATAACTGGCTGAATGTAAAGGAGGACTAAGCAAAATTGTTTATACTTTATAATTAATGTTCTCAACTCACAGCAATACAACTGTACATTGAGTACAATTGTTTGAATTAAATTCTTCATTGTTATTATAATTTTCTATTTTGCATATTTGCAATGCCTGTATTTGGGCATTTTTTTTTTTTTTGCAGTCCACTTAGAATCCAACTTGGAAATCAATTGTTTCTTTATTGGTGTTACGTATTTTCTTTAAATAATTAAATAATGATATAAAAATAATAATATAAATATTATAGTGAGTTTTATACCTAAGTAGTGAGTTTTTGTTTGTTGTTGTGTGTGCGCGCATTGCTTGTGGTTCTTTCTCCACTTTCTCCACTTTCCCTCCTAATCTGCAATTGCCTCTCTGGCTATACCACTAACTGTGCCCTCTTTCTTTCTTTCTCTCTCTCTCTCAAAAAAATAAAAAATAAAAAATAAAAAAAAATTTCTACTAATGTTTTGCTTCTTAGACTATTACACACCTGAAACTTGTCTATAGCGCTTGTTCACTGCTGCTCTTATAGTTGTGTAAATTGCTTCCTTGTCCTCATTTGTAAGTCGCTTTGGATAAAAGCGTCTGCTAAATGACTAAATGTAAATGTAAATGTCTTTTCTCTCCGCCCCTGTCTCCAAATAGGTTTCATCATACCGCACAGGTGCGGTGAATCAGGTGCCAGCACGTGGACGCCGGCTTGTTTGTGAAGACCATTTAAACCGGACTGGAACTTCGTTCGGAGAGTCTCCTCTCTCCCGCCTTGTGTTGTGAAGTAGAAACGGTGTTGCATTTACTCGGCTAAATTGTTGCAAGTTGAACGCTGAGTGTTGACTTTGTGATCTATACGGAGACACGTGTGCTGAGGAGGGTAATTTAATGTTATTTATTGTTACGGGTCTGGCTTGCTGTGTGGAGCCAAGCAAGGTTCAAGAATTCGTAACAATTGGCATTGATTGTTTTAAAATTCAAATGGCTTCTGTTTTTAATTTCTGTAATAAATATGGCTGTCAAGCCAGGATCTTGATGGTTTATTGTGGGTATATTGTTTACATGAAGAAATCTGTGTTACAAGTTAAACAATTTCTAATAAACAATTATATTTTGAACTTAAATAGTTTTTGTTTTGCGTTTACATTAATTTTACATTTGAATAGCCAAAATTACAAGCTTCAGTCTTTTAAATGTGATTAATCGCGATTAAAAAATTTTTTTTAAGTGAGATTTAATTAATTTTTTTTATCAATTGACAGCACTAATATATACATAAAACGTTTGCAGTTAAAGACAGCTGCCATTCCCAGCAGACTTCAGTTCATTGCTACTCTCTCTCTCTCTCTCTCTCTCTCTCTCATGTAAACATGTTTTCCAACACAGCTGTGCTTCTACTGTCTGTTGTCTAGAGTGCTTCTATGTTTAATCTTTCTGCTTTTCTCATATTTACATGAGAAGTAAAAAGTGTTTCTATGAATATGTTAAAGCAGGGCATTGATTCACTAAACTGATCTGTGTCTTCAGTGCAGACTAATGTGTGTCTTCTGTGATGAATGAATGAATACTCACAGAGCTCTTCTGCAGTTTCTCACAGCTGGTATCAGTCTCAGTCTTCCCTCATCTGATGTGTTGAATTTCTGCAGCTCAAACTCATCCAGCGGCTCCTCTGACATCTCAATCATGTAGGAGATTGTTGAGCAGTGAGCAGGAGAGAGTTCCTTCTCTGAGTCTTTGCCTGATTTCACAAACTCCTGAATCTCTCTGGACAGAGTCTGGTCTTTCACTTCCAGCAGACAGAGGAACAGATTGATGGATCTTTCAGAAGAAAGTCCATGTCCATCTCTAATCTTGTCTTTAATGTACTGTGTGCTTCTCCGGATGCTCGCTGAGCTCTTTTCTGAATTTGTCAGTAGATCCTGGAGAAGTATCTGATTGGACTCCAGTGTGATGCCCAGCAGGAACCGCAGGAACAAATCCAGATGACCATTACTGCTCTTGACTGCTTGATCTACTGCTGATCTGAACAGTTCATCCAAAGACTCCTCAGACCAGGCCTGAAAATATTTATAATATGTATGTTCATTAACATGCATCCATTCATCTTCATCATGTAAATGTTTTCTCTCATACATCAAACCCAACGGTTTTATCTGCTTTTTTAAATGGCAGTAAAACTCATAGAAAGCAGCCAGAAACTCCTGAAAGCTGAGATGGATGAAGCTGTAGACTTTGCTCTGATGAATCACAGATTCCTCTTTGAAGATCTCAGTGCAGATCCCAGAATACACTGAGGCGTCAGTGACGTCTATGCCGCTCTCAATCAGGTCCTCCTCATAGAACATCACATTGCCCTTCATCAGCTGTCTGAAAGCCACTTCAGCAAGTTTGAGGATCACTCCTCTGCTGGACTGCAGAAGTTTCTCTGAATCTCTCTCTTCATACTTCTGCTTCCTCATGTTGATCTGAATCAGCAGGAAGTGGATGTACATCTCAGTCAGAGTTTGAGGGATTTCTAAACTTAGATCTTCTTCCAGGAGCTTCTGAAGCACAGTGGAGGAGATCCAGCAAAAGACTGGTATGTGGCACATGATCTGGAGGCTTCTTGCTCTTCTGATGTGGGAGATGATTCTGCTGGCTTGATGCTCGTCACTGATTCTCTTCCTGAAATATTCCTCCTTCTGAGGCTCAGTGAATCCCTGAATTTCTGTCAGACGGTTGATGTATCTGGAGGGGATCTGATGGGCTGCTGCTGGTCTGGAGGTGATCCAGATGAGAGCAGAGGGAAGCAGATCTCCTTTCATGAGGCTCAACATTAACACAGCCACCGATGAGGATTCAGTCACAGCACAAACTTTCTCCTCATCTGAAAAGTTCAGTGGGATTCTGCTTTCATCCAGACCATCAAAGATGAACACAACTCTACACTGCTCATAAATCTCGGGCTCCAGATCTTTAAGTTCAGGATGAAAGTCCAGCAGAAGTCTCTGAAGACTGTACTGATGATCTCGGATCAAGTTCAGCTCTCGAAATGGAAGCACAAACATGAAATCTACATCCTGATTGGCTTTTCCCTCGGCCCAGTCCAGAATGAACTTCTGCACAGAGACGGTTTTTCCGATTCCAGCTATGCCTTTAGTGAGAACAGTCTTCATCTGGGCTTTCCCCTTCTTAATCTTCTCCTCATGTCCTGGTCCAGCGGAGGCTTCAAAGATGTCATTGCAGTAGACTGGAGTGTGTTGTGAGGGTTTTGTTCTAGCTGTTTTCTCCATCTGTAAAATCTCATGTTCTTCATTCACTCCTTCACTCTCTCCTTCTATGATGTAGAGCTGTGTGTAGATCCTGTTTAGGAGGGTTTGAGTCTCTTGATGGTTGATTCCCTCAAATAATCTCTCATACTTGTTCTTCATGCTGGTTTTATGCTGCTCTTTAACTCTCTGAAGTTGATCATTGTCTGGTAGGAGTGAATTCTGCTGCAAATCTCCTATCTGATCATCTCTATTCACGCTGCAGAAACAATAACAGAACAAAGGATTAATGAGTATGAGTGTAAAGATCCTCTAATAAAGACGTGTTTTTATCAGAGGCAACTGAGACAAAATAAACTGATTAAATACAGAACCAAACTATAGTAATGTAGAAACATATAGCTCTATTGCTCTCATAGCGCTATTGTGAAGCACTGTAAACACCACACACTGAGGACATCTTCTGACTATCAAAATGGTATAACAGTATTTATCATTTATTAAATGTAACCCATAAATCGTTTGATACCAAGAGACAGAATAGGTATATTTATTTACAATTATGCTAGATGCACACAAAAAGACATTTATAATCTTTTAAGATAAAAATGTGAGGCACCACAAAAATAAGGACAAAAGATCCTAGATTTAACTGTTAAGCTGCTATAGTGTGTAATGTAGTAATATTGATACCTTTGATACAATTTCCTTTTGTTGTATAATTTTATGTTTTCATGTTTCTCTAAATGTTGTATTTTGCTATCAACAGTTGTGGTGAGCATATATATATGTCGAATGTTTTTCCATCAATAAGAAAAAAAAACTATTCCCTTTTGTTTATATCGTTTAGTGCTTCACCATGACTGTGTTTGTTCTGCTTCTGTGTTCTGTCAGCTCACTTCCTGACAGAATAGAGTTTTTTAGTTCACATGATAATCTAATCATCAAGTGTTTGCTTTCAGGGTTCAGGGTCTTTTTTGTACTTTATTAAGATAACAAACTGAGATGATTTTAATAGTTTCATCTTAAATTAGTATTAAATTTGCCCATAATTATTTATTGCCAAAATTCATTCACTTTGTCTAACATCTTTTTCCCCAATTTAGATGTTTTGCTGACTATTGTAAAAGCATTTAAACTCATTCTACTAACTCTAACAGTTTCAATATCAATACTTTATCAGTACTTCACTAATGATCAAATGTGAGTGTGTGGACATTTTGAGTTTTAGAGTTACTTGTATTTTGTTCCCTGTAATAAAATGCCTTGACTGAACTGTGAGATTTAAGTTCAATATTTTTTGATCTTCTAGAACAGGGGTTTTTGCAAACTTTTTCAGCCGAGGGCTTGTGAGGAGCGAATTCTTTTGGGAACCCCCCAAAAATAAAAACGACGCAACCCAACCCAGCCCCCCCCAAATTAACAACTTAACTACTTAAAACATTTTAAATTGTATTATCAATGTTCTCGATTAATTTTTGCAAAATGTCAGTTGAGTTGACGGTTTCCATCAAGCCATACAGCTCAGAGTCTAAATTTATCTAAAGATTTAAAGTTTTAAAGAGTTTTGTCATTCATCAGCCTGTTAATGGTTAACAGTTAACTGTACTGTTGTAACT
This sequence comes from Danio aesculapii, assembly GCF_903798145.1. Lineage (NCBI taxonomy): Eukaryota > Metazoa > Chordata > Actinopteri > Cypriniformes > Danionidae > Danio > Danio aesculapii. Next base: position 23,485,146 of record NC_079438.1, read on the forward strand.
AGCAATACTACAATGGAGGCTGTAGTGGTTCAGTGTGCTGAAGTTTTGTTTATTTTATTCCTTTTTATTTGTGCACATCATAATTTACTCAGGTCGACAATCCTGACTTACACTGATAAAAAATTATTTCTTAAATGCATTCTAGAATGGGGTATTCAATTTCAAAGAGCCACAAGTTTTACTTTGCATAATTTTAGCACCTTTGCTGACTCTAGAATGTTAATTAACAATTTTTTCTATTAATAATAATACTGAACGCTGCATTTAAATTAGTTACACTAAAAAAATGAGGGGGAAAAGTGGATTAATATCTTGAAAAAAAAATGTCTTTATATTCAGAGTATTAAAGTTTGAGCAGATATGGTGAGCTCCATTAAATATAGAGCACTAATAAATTTTAATATTTAACAATTCATTAGCCCTATAATATAACACAAACAGATACATTTATATTTTTATAGGCTATAGTGGATTTACTCAGGGTGTATACAATTTAGTTTTTTTTTAGAGCTCATCCAGCTGTCATTATTGTAATAGGAGTGAAACTCCATGAACTCGCTAATGTGACTGACTGCTCCATTCATTGTTATTGCAGCACTTTTTGCTTTACAATTTTAATATGTTTGTTAGCCATGCTGCAAAGAGGACCGTCTGATATTTGTACAATGCAAAGTGTAAAGCCTGCCACACTGTGGACGAGGTGCAATGTTGTGCCATGTCTTTAAAATGCTATTCGTTTCCTATGAGTGAATCCTGCGCAGAGTGGCGCACACTCCGCAGAGCCCAGCTGATTGGTTACTTAGCAGCGCAAGCCATATACAGGGAAGTGCTTATAGCCACAGATAATGTTCTTATTGGTCATGTATTTTAACTGAAATAAAGTCCGTTAAATAGACCTGAGCATTCATTTAGTTGTTTAAGTGTAAACGCCATCAGATGCAGCAGACGAGCGGCAAAAAACACCGGAAGTGCCCGGCCGGAAGCGCTTATTCAATAAAAGTCCCTGTGCATAGCGGCGCTGCGCTTCTTTTCCTGCGTGCGAAAGTGTCAACTGCATTTAACTGACACAAGCATAAAGGTTAATATTTGCAGTATTTTTGAGCTCAAATTATAATAAAGAAATACATTAACCTTCAGAATGACGCGGGACAAAACATTAATTTAGGTGGGCCTATTGATTACCTCTCGTTTAGAATGTCTTTGCGGCCTCCTTGCGCCATTTGGCGGCCCCCAGTTTGAAAACCGCTGTTCTAGAAGACACATGATCATATAAATGCTGCAGTATAATCATGTGTGTGTAGAGATGATCTACCTGTCAGCAGGTTGTGCGTTTTCACTCTTAAAATTTATTGAGTGACCCATAGATTCATAACACTTCAGAGACACACAGTTGGGCTCTGCCTCTTCTCTCTTCTGATGAACGGAACTAAAACAGAGAAGATTAAAGTTCTGCACTTATTGCATTTAACAAAACAAAAACTGTTTTTTGTACAAAAACTATCTGGATGTGTGTTAAATTATATGACAGAGATTAAAACAGAACAAATTATGTTTTTTGTAAAAAAAAATAAAAATAATATGAAATGTAATGTGTATGCTTAATACCTGCATGCTGCAATCAAATCCTCATCTCCAGAAGTGTGTTTGTCGCCCATGATAGATTTTAGGTTTGAGATCCTGTTTGGATTCTGAGTTTGATCTCCAGCAGAAACTTTGATCTCATTCAGCAGCCTTCATAATTCAGATGAATGCAGAAATAGATCAGCAGCTGCGACACTCCTGAAGTTTATAAACAAATAAAGAATCACAGCCATCATCCATATATGATTAAATGTGTTTGTTTTACTGTGAACAAATATATCATACATACATATTCACATAATACATGTTTTGTCAAGTCCTTCTTTAGCGTCTTGAATTTACTCAGTCAAAGATTTGAAGTTATTCTGCAATGTAAATAATGGATTCTGTCTGTTTAAAATGGCGACACAAAAACGAAACACTTTCACTTTCGTTTATGAAGGAGCAGCACATCATGAGTTCAGTGAAAGACATCCAGCACAAACACTCTAAACAGAGCAGTCAAAACACCTGCAGGATTATCATTTTATTTGGGTAATTTTACCTGGAGCAGTATAAACACTGGACACAGACAAGACAGAACAAGACGTACCTGAATAACTTCTTCTGTTGGTTGTGTGATGAATTACAGAGCAGAGTAAAAGATATATACCGCCACCTGCTGTACTGTAGTGTGTAAAATAATATTTTATATATTTTATAAAGTGCTTTTGAGACATCAAAAATAAAAAAGCCACATAGTTGTATTAATTAGACCTTAGGCTGTAAGAAATTATTGTTGGTCAAGCTCCTGCACTTTTTTTTTTTACAAATAATCTACAAGCAGAAAAAATCAGGAAACAAACCTCAAATTGTATCAACCCTGTCATGGACAAATTCAAAGTAGTATTAGTATATTTTCATTGCAGTGTAATTATAAAATGTATATTTTCAGAACAGTCATGTGTACCTTACAAACCCAACTTTATAGATTATGGGAAAAGTCTATTTATAATGATGAAAAAAAGGACAAAACATTGATTTCCCAATAAAATATGCAATCGTTGAATGTTCTTTTCAAAATAAAACCCAAGATCTAAATATTTTGTCAAAGTTTTAATCAATATTAACTGGCCCTTATTGGTTAATTAAGAAATCACAAAAGATGTTTTGCTGAGGTTATAAATAATTTGTTTATTTTCATAAAAGTTAAACATGACGGAGGAAAACAAGATGACAGGGTGGACATTAGCATGACAGTGTGGACAAAGGCTTTATTCAGTGAACTAAATATGGAGGAACATTTGAAAAACAACAGGTACAACAAGAAATATTAAAGGGTTCATATAAAAGGTTGTAAAAGTTTTCAAGAATTCAACTTCTGTTTTCACTAACTACAGTGAATCACTGAGCCACCATGCCGCCTCTTCTACTTAGGGCTGCAGTTTTATTTCAGACAGTCAATGAGCTCCATTATATGGACTTTTAAATGATATCCTAAATATAGACTGAGACAGATATTGCCAAAAGGTTTGTATTATCCACGACTCATATTGCATCTACTCCTGCAGTGTATGAGTGTGTATAAGTGTTGTGACATAAAAAACATGAACTAATTAACAATAAAATATTAAAGAAAGTAAAGTGTCAATAACACTGCATATGTCCACCCTGTCTATGAAGGATTTGTGACAGAGTGGACAATGACAAGGAGGACATTTTTGGCTAAAGACAGCATTTATTCAACACATGTAGCACCTGCAGCTGGTAAAGTGTTTCCCTATTTAAGCTATTTGTACTCAGTTTAAAAGCTTTATTTTTAGTTTTAAGTTTATATTAATTAATATTTCACTCTGACAGGGTGGACATGTTAAGCTTGACAACATTCATTTTCAAACACAACATGAGGAAAAATAGGAAACATTAGTGTAGATATTTACTGTGTGCACATCAGATGTTTTAACCTCCTCTGAAGAAAAGCAAAATGGGCAGGGGGATGCCAATGAATACATCAGAGTACATCTTAAAGGGGCATTTACAAAATTATGACAGGGTGGACAACAATTTTAAGGACACGTGCAAAATGAATAATGATATTATTTAAACAGAATAAAAGTTATTAAAATGCCTTTTTTGTCAAATAACTTGTTAAAGACAATAAGAAAATTTAAAAATCTTTTTTTTTTTCTTTGATCTAATTTACCTACTTTTTAGACTCACTGAAGTTGTCTGAGCAGTGTGTGGGACATGGCAAAATCACATCTATTCAATGAAAGAATTTGGCAAAAACAGACAAAAACATATTTCAAAACACTTATAATTCTACCTGCATGTGTGTAAAGGTTTAACCAATTATATTAAAACATCAAAGTTTTATTATTGTGCAATATGTTCATATAGGACTGATTCAATCTTGTGAGACATCAAAGGCAATTTATAGCGATAATGACACAGCTAGTGAAACTAAAACATGTAGCAGTAATGGGTACTTTTTACTTAAAGTGCACCTATTTAATTTTTGTGTCTGCAGAATGTGTCTGTAAAGTTTCAGCTCAAAACACCCATCTGATTATTTGTTATACCTTTTAGAATTTTGGGATTATCTGCTTTAAACACTGAGTCTTAGTGGATTAAAAAGTTTTTTTAATTGTCTTTAAAATGTTTAGAGTAAAGGTTTTGATCAACTCTAAATGCTGAACATATGTGTGTCTGTGTCTGTGAGAAGGTGGAAAACGAGGGAGAAATGTATCAATAAGTCATGACTGCAACAGTAAGTGGCAAAAAAGCTAAGCAAAAAAGACTTTTATTTTGGCTTGACGCGTGACGTCATAAGGCTGCGCCGCTTCTGCACTGTGATTTGACTGGAGAAAGGTTTAGGCTCGTTTGAGATAGCCAAAATCTGCGCACAATCGATCACCGGTGATCAGCGCAAGATGCATGCCGGTTAGAAATGTGTCCGAGTTGCCTTCGCCTCGCTCTGATGTCACGCTGACGTGCGCCAAAAAAAAGTCTTGTGAGGGCTAGGCGAGTACCTCGGATTGAGCAGTCGGCAGCAGTTGCTCTCTCTCATCAAAAGCATGATGGGAAACGACTGGCTGACGACACAGCTGAATGCGTATTGGATGGGACTGACAAACTACACTTTATTCTCTATCTTGTTTTTATTAATGTTGATACCTGGCTTTGTTAAATACCTTTTTTGTATTTTCATTGATAATTTTAAAAAGTCATAAAGAGCATTACATATGGTTATTTATTTAGATTTACACATAAACAAAAAAAACACATCTTTGTAAAAACATAACGTGACCTAATATAACTAATGTTACTAATAAATCATTAGGATGTGCTTGTGCTGTATTTTATTTCTCTCTTAGTTTAAAGTCCTGTTTGTTGTCATTTTCACTTTTTTGTATGTTTGTGTGAATTTTGTTTTGTCATTTTTATGCAACGTTATTCCACAAAAGTCAATCCAATACAGACATATATGCATACATGCATACAAAGGTAATCAGTTTTGTCATTATGCCTCATCTTTGTATGGTTTCATATGAGAAGTGAAAGAGGTGTAAACAAAACACACATACACACATGTATGTGAAGTCAAAAGTCATGTTTACTAGACCAAGAACAGTATTTCCTACAGTCTAATAGTTTTTATTCTGAAGAAGGTCTTGGGCTGTTTATTTGAGTCTGGCTGCAGTAAAAGCAGATAGGCCTAATAAGCATGTCGATATAATAAACCCCTTAAGAAGTTCTTGATGTCAAACATTTGTCATGACTTGTCACTCAAAAGCATCTTGCTATAGCTACTTAATTTATAATGTAGCCAAATGAGATTTCTTGAAAGCTTTCTTGCTGTATAAGCTGTTTATTTTGTCATTCTTTTAACATTTGTTGAATATACAGATTTATAATTTAAATACACCCTTTTAAGTAATGAATTGTTCATCTTCTGTGATTGTGACCCTCTTTTTTTTGTAAAAACAGTGATATTTCAATTGCATCCACTCCCACAATAAAAAAATACTATAATGAGTTATAGGAATACTATAGTGTTTTTGAACCATATTATAAAAATAGCCTGTTTAAATTCTAAAGTTGCTCTGGTATCACAACAACTATAAACATAACCCAATACTGAAAAAACATGTTCAAAAACACTATAATATTTACTATAAATCACAATAGTATTTTTTCATGAGGTCTTCCGCAATAAAAACGCGAACGCGATCTCCGCCACTGGTGACGTTTCCAGGTGGCAAAACAGTGAGATTTGAGACGTGCCCAATTTCTGGTGTATTATTTGAGCCCTCCTCTTACTGCTGCCAATGCGGGGCACACCTCAAACGAGCCTATTGACATGCAAACACATCACATTTTGTCATATTCAACTTCAACATATTGTTTCATCCACCAAACATTGCTCCCAACTTGAAGTGAGACCTTCAAAGACGACCCAGGCGGGACTTGAACCCACAATCCCCAGCTCCGGAGGCTGATGCCTTATCCCTTAGGCCACTGGACCACGTCGCTGGTCTTTTGTCATGGATCTATTGTATGCCTTCAACAAGATGCCAACGCATGGAAAACTGCACTTTAGGATCTCGATGCCACTTTGCATTCCGTCAAATAAGATGTGTGCAACTAATGGACAAACATTTTCTTTGTGCAATCATCCACATTCATGTCTCATTGGTCCTGGGGTATGGTTCTCGCGTATGGTGTGACTGGTCTTGAGTTTTAAATTCCAGACAAGGCCACTCTCATTAACTTGAAATCACAACCTTTCTGCAGCTATTTCCTTGTTTGCATTTCATCATCATCCACCTAACATGAGACCATTAGTTGAAAGCCACGGGGTACTTGAAGTCAAGATCTCCATTACTAGAGCTTAGTGGAACCTTTTAGGTTTGTAACGTGACAGTGAGATGCAAGCAAGATTGGATGAATCTTAATTGATGTGTGCAGCAAGTCTGAGAATTTGAAGCTAACTATTGTCCTCAGATCATCACACATAAGCTTTCATAAACTGAGAGCAGTCAGGATTTTTTCACACAATTTAAATGTAACCTAACAAACACAATCCAGATGGGACTTGAACCCACAATCCCCAACTTCGAAGGCTGATGCCTTATCTATTCGTCCACTGGACCAATACTAGCATTCTCCTTGTTTTTTGTATGGCTCAGGAAGTTCTTGTAACTCAGAAAACAGCACTTTAGGATCCCTATGCCATATTGCATTTAGACGATCTGGTGTGTACACCTAATGACAAAACAGCTTCTCTGAGGAGTTTTCCATTGTCATGTCTTTTTGACCTAAGGGTATGAACCTAGCTTTTTAAAGGTCACATTGGATTGTCTTGCACAGTCAACTTAAAAGTAACTGCATCAACCACAACCCAGGTGGGACTTGAACCCACAATCCCCAGCTTCGAAGGCTGGTGCTTTATCCATTAGGCCACTGGGCTGTTGTTTATAACCAGTGAACTGTAATATGCCTCCAGAGAGTTGCTGACACACGTGACAAGAACAACATGAACAAATAGTAGATTGGATCAGTTTCACTGAATTTTTTGTGGCACTGCAGAGTGCTTCTACAGGTGCTTGTTGGTCTAGGGGTAGGATTCTGGCTTAGGGTGTGAGAAGTCCTTTGTTCAAATCCTGGACGAGCCCTACACCTATTGCAGAAAAAGCGGTGATGCTGTGCTCTCTATGGTGTTAGTTGTAGCAACATTTGCAGTGACTTTAGTGAATGAACATTTAGTGGACTTCTGATCTAAATCAGTCTAACATGTACAATTACACAGACAAAAAAAGGAGCGGCAATGATTCGGTTGTTGATTTGCTTTTGGATTCTGAACAACCCACCAGCTTTAGATGTAAACACCATTTTTGTGTTTCTACACAGTCTCTTCTCTGTAGGCACCATGCAGGAATCAAAATGACCTTTCGCGTTAGGTATCTTGTTATCCTTTTAGTCATAACAGGTAAAATGCATGAGCATGCAGGAAGTTAACAACATGCAAACACATCTCAAGAAGGATTTCACAGCTACTGTGTTTCATCTACCAAACATTACTCCCGACCTGAAGTAAGATTTCAAAGACGACCCAGGTGGGACTTGAACCCACAATTCCCAGCTCCGGAGGCTGATGCCTTATCCATTAGGCCACTGGGCCGCTTCGCCAAACTTTTGTCATGGATCTCTTGTATGTATTCAACAAGATGCCAACGCATGGAAAACTGCACTTTAGGATCTCGACGCCAGTTTGCATTCCGTCAAATAAGATGTGTGCAACTAATGGACAAACATGTTCTTTGTGCAATCATCCACATTCGTGTCTCATTGCTCCTGGGGTATGGTTCTCGCGTATATTGTGACTGGTCTTGAGTTTCAAATTCCAGACAAGGCTATTTTCAAACTTCTCTGAGAAGTTTTCCATTGTCATGTCTTTTTGACCTAAGGGTATGAACCTAGCTTTTTGAAGGTCACACTGGATTGTCTTGCACAGCCAACTTAAAATGAACTCCATCAAGGAGAACCCAGGTGGAACTTGAACCCACAATCCCCAGCTTCGAAGGCTAATGCCTTATCCTTTAGGCCACTGTCTGTAGTTTACAGTCTGTGATTTTGTGTACTTTTGTTTAGTTTTGTCTATATAGTTTTTTCTGATTTTGTCTACTTATGTCTAGTTTTGTTTTGTCTGATTTTGTCTAGTTTTGTTTTGTTAGATTTTGTCTACTTTTGACTACTTTTGTTTAGTTTTGTGTAGTTTAGTTTTGTCTGAGTTTGTCTACTTTTGTTTTGTCTGATTTTGTCTAGTTTCATTTTGTGTGATTTCGTCTAGTTTTGTTTTATCTGAGTTTGTCTACTTTTGTTTTGTCGGATTTAGTGTACTTTTGTTTTGTCTGATTTTGTCTACCTTAGTTTTGTTTTGTCTGACTTTGTCTACTTTGTTTTGTCAGGTTTTGTCTGATTTTGTGTATTTTCATCTAGTTTTGTTTTGTCTGACTTTGTCTACTTTTGTTTTGTCGGATTTAGTGTACTTTTGTTTTGTCTGATTTTGTCTACCTTAGTTTTGTTTTGTCTGACTTTGTCTACTTTTGTTTTGTCAGGTTTTGTCTGATTTTGTCTAGTTTTGTTTCGTTTGATTTAGTGTACTTTTGTTTAGTTTTGTCTAATTAGTTTTTTCTGATTTTGTCTTCTTTTGTCTAGTTTTGTTCTGTCTCATTTTGTCCAGTTTTGTTTTGTCTAATTTTGTCTAGTTTTGTTTTGTCTGATTTTGTCTACTTTTGTCTAGTTTTGTTTTGTCTGATTTTGTCTTCGTTTGTTTAGTGTTGTTTTGTCTGATTTTGTCTAGTTTTGTTTTGTCGGATTTAGTCTACTTTTGTTTTGTCTGATTTTGTCTACTTTTGTCTAGTTTTGTTTTGTTTGATCTTGTCTACTTTTTACTACTTTTGCTTAGTTTTGTCTAGTTTAGTTTTGTCTGATTTTGTCTACTTTTGTTTTGTTTGATTTTGTCTAGTTTTGTTTAGTTTTGTTTTGTCTGACTTTGTCTTCGTTTGTTTAGTGTTGTTTTGTCTGATTTTGTCTAGTTTTGTTTTGTCGGATTTAGTCTACTTTTGTTTTGTCTGATTTTGTCTACATTTGTCTAGTTTTGTTTTAATAAGGTGGGCATGTCGAGCAACATGACAACGTTGAGAATGCCTCAACTTTATTCAAATGAAGAGCAACTTTCTTAAGTAACAGCCAATAGAAGCACCAGTAGAGCTCACCTGATCCTCTCTCAGCTCATTCAGAGGCTGGTTGTATTCATGCTATATAGACCTAAAGCGGCAGGCAGCAACAAAGTCGCTGCTATTCTGAATAAGGCAGAAGAGGCAGTGAAAGGAATAAATGTTGGACTATTGATAGTCATAGAAAAGAACACCTCGATTCTTCTGCCAAAAGAAATAATGAATGCGGCTGTGGTGTGAGAGGAAGAGGTTGTACGATGGTCTGAGGGATGTCAGATGTCTTTGCTGTGCTAATAGGGATTCTTCTTTCCCTGAAAGCACTTATCTCAAGGAAATCAAATATGGATTTGACATCCTCCAAAAAGATCCTGAAAATTGGTGGTGAAGCATGCTCTGCAAAAGTTCACAGAGTAAGAATCAAACTCCTAAGTGTTTAGTGGATTTTGCTCACCTACGCTCAAACTTACAGATATTCATGTTGTTCATTCAACTTTAAGGACTAAATCTCAATCAAATGCAACAAGTTGCTTACTCTTAATGAAAAGGGAAACATTTGTTGGGTAAGCAACTTGATTGTGATTTTTTTTTCTTGCATTACACTTTATATTACAGAAGACATTGTTACAGACATTCTATATCAACTCTGTCTGCTACAATTGCGGTTTAACAAAAATTCAACAAGTCAGAAATCTCAAGAAACAGTAAAATGCATTTCTCAAACAGCATTAAAATGAACCCTTTGAAATGTTTCTTAGTCTAGTCAACATTTTAAAGGCTTACAACAATTCAGAACATTTAGTAATGAAAAGTGTGTTTACAACTGTTCTGCAACATATTCAAATAGACTTTCTGTTACAGACATTCTAAACAAACCCAGGTTGTGTTAAACTGCAGTTCTAGCTGACTGTTTTATATCTAACTCAATGAGAGTGTTATGAATTGTGTAATATAAAGTGTAATGCCAGAACAAGAAAAATCACCACTTACATTAAAGTTGCTTATCATCGAACACATTTTCTCCTTTTCATTAAGAGTAAGCAACTCATTACACTAGAGTGAGATTTAGTCCTTAAAGTTGAATAAACAACATGAATATCAGTAAGTTAGAGCATGGGTGAGCAAAATCTACTAAACACTTAAGAGTTTGTTTCTTACTCTGTGAACTTATGCAGAGCATAGAATATCAGTTTCAGTATGGGAGAACAAAATCAGATGTAAACACACTTTTCATTTTAAAATGGTATGAATTGGTGTAAGCCTTTAAAATGTTGAATGTTGAATAGATAAAGAAACATTTCAAAGGCTTAATTTTAATGCTGTTTGAGAAATTATTTATAAAGATTGATTTCTAACTTTTGGCATGATTTTATAACCTCATCAAGATGGCGCCGCGGATGGCCGCTTCGGTGTGGGGCTCTCCAGTGTTTGCACTGTTTTTGTTAGTCTGTCCTGTTTTATGTTTATCAAATACGATCAGTTACACCAGGGACGAGCTGCTGAACATTCGGCAGTGCACACCAACTAATCAAGAACTGGATTTTGATTTTTGTGGCGTTTTGCGGAACATTGTGGTCGGCGGAGCAGCCGCATTGTGGAAACGCTACAAGACGCGCAAGCGTGGGAAGCGAGCCGGCGCGCTCGTCAGGCTAAGACGGCGCGGCTTCAGAACGGTGCTGCCCAGCATTCACCTGGCGAATCTCCGCTCTCTTCCTAACAAAATGGACGAACTACTTCTGCTCACATACAAAAACAAGAACTTTAACAACTCTGCTGTCCTGTGTTTCACGGAAACCTGGCTAAACGAAGCCATTCCGGACAGCGCATTAAACCTACCGGACTTTCAGCTGTACAGAGCAGATCGCGATACGGAGTCAACGGGCAAAACGCGCGGTGGTGGGACATGCTTTTACATCAACAGAAGGTGGTGTACGGATGTAACAGTGTTAAAGAAGATGTGCTGTCCTGATGTGGAAGTGCTTTTCATTAACTGTAAGCCGTTTTATTCACCAAGAGAGTTTTCCTCGATCATTCTCGTCTGTGTTTACATTCCACCACAAGCACACGTGAGTACTGCGCTGCAACAGCTGGCTGATCTGATCACAGAGACAGAACAACAACACCCGGACTCTGTTTTTATCATACTTGGGGACTTTAATCAGGCAAAACTCACACATGAGCTGCCTAAATTCAAACAGCACATTACATGCCCCACCAGAGCCAATAACATTTTGGACCATTGCTACACCACAATAAAGGATGCATATCGCTCCGTCGCCAGAGCAGCTCTAGGACTCTCCGATCACTGCCTGGTTCATCTTATACCAACTTACAGGCAAAAGCTTAAAACTACTAAGCCAGTATTAAGGACTGTCAAGAGATGGACCAACGACACAGAGCAGGTCTTACAAGCCTGTTTTGAATGCACTGACTGGAATGTTTTTGGAGCTGCAGCCACAGATCTGGACGAGCTCACAGAGACTGTAACATCATACATCAGTTTCTGTGAGGAGTTATGCATCCCTACCAGGACCTACTTGTCATTTAACAATGATAAACCATGGTTCACACCAAAACTCAGACAGCTTCGTCAGGCCAAAGAGGATGCTTACAGGAGTGGTGACAGGATCCTGTACAATCAGGCCAGGAACACATTGACAAAGGAGATTGGTGTGGCTAAGAAAAGCTATGCCAAAAAGCTGCAAAACCAGTTTTCAGCTAACGACCCTGCATCAGTGTGGAATGGCTTAAAAGATTTCACTAATTACAAGACACCGTCCCCCAGTATCGACAGCAATAAACATATTGCAAACGAGCTGAATATGTTCTACTGTAGGTTTGACACCTATGACCAGACACCTCACACCCGCCCGGATCATCTCCCTACACAGCCATCAACACCACATCAACACAACCCGGACCGTCTCCCTACACGGCCATCAATACCACATCAACACAGCCCGGACCATCGCCCTACACAGCCATCAACACCTCCAGCCATCTTCCTCTCCCCCTTGCTCTTCAGATCCATGAGGATCATGTGCGTCAGATCTTCAGTAAACAGAAGAGAAGGAAAGCACCAGGGCCAGATGGTGTCTCACCAGCCTGTCTGAGAACCTGCGCTGACCAGCTGGCTCCCATTTTCTCACATATCTTCAATAGATCACTGGAACAGCGCAAAGTTCCATCCTGCTTTAAGCGCTCCACCATCATCCCAATCCCGAAGAAGCCAAAGATCACAGGACTCAATGACTACAAACCTGTGGCCTTAACATCTGTGGCCATGAAGTCATTTAAAAGACTGGTGCTAGCATATCTGAAGGACATCACTGGACCCCTGCTGGACCCCCTGCAGTTCGCCTATAAAGCAAACCGGTCTGTGGATGATGCAGTCAACATGGGACTGCATTATACCCTACAACATCTGGACAAACCAGGGAACTACGCAAGGATTCTGTTTGTGGACTTCAGTTCTGCCTTTAACACCATCGTCCCATCACTGCTTGAGTACAAACTGGCCCAGCTCTCTGTTCCGAGCTCTGTCTGTCAATGGATCACTAGCTTTCTGACAGATAGACAACAGCTAGTCAGAATGGGCAAAATCACATCCGACATCCGCACCATCAGCACTGGTGCCCCCCAGGGATGTGTTCTTTTTCCACTGCTCTTCTCCCTGTACACCAACGACTGCACTGCAAAAGACCCCTCCATCAAACTCATTAAGTTTGCAGATGACACTACTGTTATCGGCCTCATCCAGAACGGTGACGAGTCTGCATACAGACAGGAGGTGGAGCGGCTGGCGTTATGGTGCAGATACAACAACTTGGAGCTGAACACGTTCAAAACAGTGGAGATGATAGTGGACTTCAGGAGAAACCCCCCTGCACTCCCCCCACTCACCATCATGAACAGCACTGTGGCTGCAGTAGAGTCATTCAGGTTCCTGGGCACCACCATCTCTCAGGATCTGAAGTGGGACATTCATATAGACTCTATTGTGAAGAAAGCCCAGCAAAGACTGTACTTCCTTCGTCAGCTGAGGAAGTTCAACCTGCCACAGGAGCTACTCGTACAGTTCTACTCAGCTGTCATCCAATCCATCCTCTGCACTTCAATCACCATCTGGTTCGGCTCAGCTGCCAAAACCGACCTCCGTAGACTACAGCGAATAGTCCGGACTGCTGAACGAATCACTGGCACAACCCTTCCTACACTTCAAGAACTGTACTCTTCCAGAGTGAGTAAAAGGGCTCGCAAAATCACTCTGGACGCCTCACACCCAGCACACTACCTGTTCGAACTGTTACCGTCTGGTCGGCGCTTCAGAGCACCAAGCACAAAAACAGCCAGACACAGGAAAAGTTTCTTTCCTCAGGCTGTCTACCTTATGAACAGTTAAATATTCCCCTACTGTGCAATAAATATGTGCAATACTTTCTCATACGCACTTGTACACAGCACCTTATATCAATATACAATGCAATACTCTCTACATTCGCACTTGTACACAGCACCTTATAACCTGTATATTTATAACAAATCTGTACATACAACTCAACATCCAGGTTTCTTCACTAACCGCATCTGTTTAATGTTTATCTTCTTTTATTATTATTAGTTTATTTTTTCAGATTTATTTTGTGTTGTCACTTGTCACTTTATGTACACTGGAAGCTTCTGTAGCCAAAACAAATTCCTTGTGTGTGTGAAGCACACTTGGCAATAAAACTGATTCTGATAAATATTTTTATAAATTGATATAAACATGATTTTATAAATGTTATTAACTCTTAATTGTAAGTTAAATGTGTAAACTGTGAATTGTTACAACACACTTCATTAGGTTCATTTAACTCATAATTTTAAGTCGACTGTGTAAACTTCTTAGTTGTTACAAAAAAACTATATTTAGTTGATTTAACTCACAATTAGGTAACCTTTTCAGGTTTTTGTTTCAACAAACAATATTTTTTATTTTTTGAGTTGACAAATCTTTTGTTCATATAACTTCGCATTATGTTGTATCAACTTCTTTAAGCAATCAAATGGATTAGGTTGACTTTAAAAAATTTGTTCACTCAACAATTTTACACTATTTAGTTGAGTGTACTTACATTTGTAAGTCAACTTGAACTGCTTGAAGAAGTTGATACAACACAAAATATTAGAACAATTAGTTGAAACAAAAAAACCCTTCAAGTTAATATAACTCACATTTATAATTACAATAAACTCAAAATGTTAAGGCGACTGGGTAACTTACTTTAAGTCAAAACAACAAATAATTTTTTACAGTGTGCAGTAAGCAGTTAAATTAGTGTCATTATAAGAATACCCCCTTTTGTAAAGATTTGACATTGGACATGGTCGTTGGCAATTTAGGATCTGTCACTGCTATTTATTTTCAGTTAAGTCAACTCAAACAAATTTTGTCTCAAAACTTGTGTCTGTAACATTGTGAAAAAATAATATGGGCATATGTTAAATTGTCCAATCAATTAAAAGGAGTAAAAATAACTACAAACCAAATGTACTTAAAATACGTAATTACATTGTAAGCATGTGACAATAAACAAGCATAGGACAAATAACTAAACATTTCTGTTTGTATAAGTCTAAGTAAATTTAAGTGAGATTCAAGTTTATTTCTGTGAAGTGTAAATAATAAACTATATCTTAATAGGATAAACAGAACTATAAATGTTTATAGCGATAGTTTATTAATTATATTATAATATAATGCAATATAATATAATACCTAATAATATGATATAACAATGCTATACAATTTAATATAATATAATGTAACATAATACAAAAATAAAAAACAATATAATATCACACAATATGATATAATTGCATTTAAATTAATAGTTTATACCAAAATAATGCAAACATAATCATTTTAATGGATTGATTCAAATATATTTATGGATTTAATAATGGTTGGTACTCTTTAATTAGTTTGATTACATCCTAATAAAGGTTGGAATAATGTTATTAATGTTTGATTAAAGGTGCAGTAGGTGATTGTCTTCAGAAACATGTTTAGTTGTGCTGGCTGAAAGTCTCTTCAATAGTAATGATTAAAGTAAATGATCTAAATGTATTTATATGTGTTTTTATGTTCTGGATAAGGCATAAAACTAAACAAATGTTCATCCAATTAAATATTGTCGGACCGACAAGCAGCTCAATTACAACAGGCATCTCAAACTCATCAACTTTAAATGTAAATTTCTGTGCAGCCTCTTTAAGCAGATACCTCACTCGCGCACACACGTGAAGCACGGATCTACCCCTGACAGAGAGACGTCATCAGGCAAGCTCTGCATCAACCTGAACTTCTTTCTGAAAGACCAACGTGGCTTTGTATCCATGAAAAAAAAGATTGTTTTTGAAAGGGCTTCTGCCAAAAATGCAGAATCAAAACTTTTCTAAACCCTGAATCAATATTGGAGTTACTTTTGTACGCTGGAGGGAAATGATGTTATGCAGTTCAAAACAACGACCTGAAGGATGACACCACGGCTGAAGTATTTCTTTTACACAGGTATGTTTTAAAACTATTTCAGCCACGCAGAAATAGACTGTGTTCTTATTTATGAATGGGTTTATATGCAGAGAAGTGTTGTTCAGCCACTGAAAACGTCCAGCGAACGATATGGAAAGGTAGGCTATTTTCAAGTTCATGGAGTACTTTTACAGCATCTATAATATAGTCGGGTAAATAGACCTGAGCATTCGTTTAGTTGCTGAAAAGTCACTCATTGTCTTGGTAACGTAAACATAAGTGTAATGTAAAAAGATGACAGGATATTTCTGTTTTTAGCTTTTTTTCTGGTCTAATTTTTATTTAGTTTAATAACAAAACATCGGTGCTCTTCCGCCTAACCAGCTTTACTGAGGTGAAGTTTGATTTATATTCACACATTTGATTCTGTCCCAACCAATGGTGTTTTCCTGAGCAAAGGGTTTAACAGATAGCGTACTCCAGAAAAAGAAGACCAGAAAGCAGTTTGATAACTTGAGTGACTTTACTGGGTATTTTTCCTCATAATATCTTCTATTCTGTTTGTAAAACTACAACAAAGGGAAAGGGAAAAATAAGGATTCAATCTTATTCACATGACAATGATATTTCCAACATGTTCAGTTCAATCAGCTCAACATTATCCTACTACTAATGTACATAGTTCCTTTTTACACAAATCTTATACACACATAAAGAAAATCTATTAAATCAAGCCCATTTTGTATCAAATGTCAGCAAATTAACATATGTGTCACGCCACTCAGCAATATGAACACGTCTCAGTAATTATGAACACGTGTTTGGACAACAAATACAGGAATAATAAATCTAATAACCCAATAATGACTCTTTAACATACAACCTTTAAACATACAATTGTTGTTCAAATTAAAATTGTGGACTTACGGACTTATTTTCCAAGGTTTCCATGTTTTAATCACCCACCGAAAGAACCGTGTGCGTGTTGTCCTTGACTGTATGCACTGAAGGAAAACGAAAGTGAACCCAAACTGTAGATATAGTGCAGTACCTTTAATGTCGGATCAAACCCACAAGTGGCTATAGAAGACTACACACATTTGTTCATTTTTGAACAGTGACACCCGCTGGACTGTCAACAACTACGCTTGATAAAGTTTGTGTCTCCATAGAGTTTTCTAACTGGTGAAAGACATGATCTATTGTTATCTAATCAGTGCACGTTCGCAGCTTCAGTGCTAACGACTGGGCCACCGTTTCGCCCAATCTAGAAAGTAGGGGGGGGGGGGGGGATTCCTCAAGGTCAAGACAACTTGGATAAGAAACTCTGATTATTCATAGTGAGTCACGAATCGCCTGATTGGTGAATCATGTGTTAGCTAATGCGGGACCAGCCGTGGACAATCATAAGCATGTGATCCTCTCAAAAGTAGTTTATAAATATACCTCACGTCAATAAACAGCTAAACTACATGAAAAAGCTGCTGTTTTGAATATACCCGTGATTATGTGTGGACAAGGACTCAATTTTGAGGACTCTGCTCTCAGTTGTGAAGCTTCATGTGAGTGCTGAGGCTTCTTTTATGTTTAAAGTCCTTTCCACACTCACTGCATCTAAAACGATCCTCTCCTGAGTGAATCTTCATGTGTTGCTTAATGGAGTCTTTGCGTGTGAGTCCTATTCCACACTGATCACATGTAAACACTATGGTTCCAGTGTGATTATTCATGTGGTTCATGAGGCTAGCTTTGGTTGTGAAGCTCTTTCCACACTGAAAACATACAAACGGCTTCTCTCCGGTGTGAGTTATCATGTGGTGTTTGAGTGTGTTTTTATATGTGAAACTTTTACCACACTCTGTGCATGTGTAAGGTTTCTCTCCAGTGTGAATCCTCATGTGGACTTCAAGGGTGCCATTTAACTTAAAACTCTTTCCACACTGAGGGCAAAAGTAAGGCTTCTCCCCAGTGTGAATTCTCATGTGCACTGCCAAGTTTCCTGCATGATAGAATCTTTTCCCACACTGTTGGCATGTGTACGGCCTCTCTCCAGTGTGAATTCTCATGTGGACTGCAAGGTTTCCTGCATTATAGAAGCCTTTTCCACACTGTTGGCATGTATATGACCCATCTCCAGTGTGAATTCTCATGTGGACTTTAAAGTCATAGATTTTAGCAAAACTCTTTCCACACTGTTCACAGGTGTAAGGTTTCTCCCCTGTGTGAATTCTCATGTGAACATAAAGGTTTGGCTTTTGACTGAAACTCTTCCCACACTGTTTACAGCTGAAAGGCTTCTCTCCAGTGTGAGTTATCATGTGGATTTGAAGGCTTTGTTTTCGGCTGAAACGGTTTCCACATTGATGACAAGTGAAATTGCACCTAGATTTGGATTTCCGTGGTCTTCCCGTTGATGAAGTCTTTTTAGTCAGTGTGGGTTTTTCATCAGTCGTTATGTCTTGGTGTTTCTCTTCCATTTCATTCCGTTGGTGAGTCTCTTCTTTCAGCACCATCAGGTCTTAAAAAAACCACAAAAAAGTTAGCTTTAATATGAAGGCACAAAGTGACAAGCATGACATGGATGTTTGACAAATCCTGCATGTTCATAGCAAGTACGCATAATTCACACTTATATTTGTGAGTTTGCATTATTGTATATAACTTGTGCAAATGTTTCCCAGTACTGGGTTGCAGCTGGAAGGACATCCGCTGTTTAAAACATATGCTGGATAAGTTGGTGGTTCATTCTTCTGTGGCGACCCCTAACGAATAAAGGGACTAAGCTGAAGGAAGATGAATGAATTTGTGCAAATGCTTAATGCCACATTTGCTGTAAACTGGAGTGATGAGGAGATGGCGAGATGACATACTTTGCTTCTTGTTTTCATTCATTTGTACGTTTGTCTTTGTTTTTTTGCCTTTGTGCATGTCCTGAGGCTTAGCTGAAGACCTACGTGGTGACATTTTATAAACCTGACAAGATGCAGAAATGTCATCTAAAAAGGTGACCTGCTGTTTGTCCAATCAGGGACAATGAAAACGGAAATATACAAATAATAATGTTAAGCTGGGGTTTACCAATGTGAACTGTCTGTTAATGAACACCCAGGATTATTTGTTAACCCCAGGTATAGCATGAACAGGTTGGAACGTGATTACAGATAACCCATGATTCTGTTTATCCAGGGTTAGAATGACCCAGGGTTTAAAATTTAAAGTGTAAACAGCCCTAGGAATACTTAGCATCAGCTCACAGGTTAAACAAAACACAATGACAAACAGCGACAATTGTCAATCATGTCATAGTGACCTGATCTCATTATAAAGTTATAAAAAGCAGAAAACGGTCACACTACTTGCTCTACAAACAAGTGTGTTCATGCCTATACATACAAAGAAAAATAATAAAATTAGAAAATATGGCTTTGAAACATCAAGCAGCATTAAGCATGGGCCAGTATAAGATTCTGATGGTATGATAACTTTGAATAAAAATATTACGGTTTTACTGTATTGTGATTACGGCTCTAAAATATATTCTTTTTAAATGTCTGGGTAAAAACAAAACCTTTTTCCCACACAAAAAATTTAAACACAAAATATTTGCTTTTGAGAAACTTTTAAAGTAATTTAAATCAATCAAATGAATCATTGACTTCTGCTGTCTTCATTTGTTTCATGAACACAGATTTCTTTACAATTTATAACGGCATCTTTGAATATCTTTTCTGCTGGAGAAACTGTTGTCCTGAAAAATTTCAAACAAAACGTAAAAAAAAAAACCTTACATATACCGTTGGAACGGTGTAGCAGAACATTTTGGTGGTTTTAAAACCGTGACTTTTCCAAACCGCGGTATACCTTGAAAACGGTTATCGTCCCATGCCTAAGCAGCATAACAATGCTTTTAGGATCCAAAAATTCATTCTTTAAAAAAAGCCTTAAAAGATTCCAATGGCGGCTCCTGCTGGTACGTGCAGAATATGGTCAATATTCTAACAAACTTTACACTCAAATGTTTGCATGTCATCAGCATGCTGTAATCCATTTCTTAAGCAGCAAAAGTCATTTTTAGACTAGTTTGTTGGCCAGTTGTAGTCAGTGCAATGCTAAACGTTATTGTTCCACTATAATTTGTTAGTTTTGTCTCACGTTGTCCCACAGCAACACCATATAGTTTAGAATACTGTACAATGTTTTATAACAATTAATTATTTTAGTGTCCATTTCATTCAGCATATTTAAAACTGGGGGCATCCACATTATTTTACATACTTTAAACCAGGGTTTCTGCAGGTTTCACCAAGTTAAATGTAAGACTTTTTAAGACCATTATGACTGAAATTTTAGATTTAGATTTTAGGCCCAGATGAAAAAAGATTTTTATTTGTCCGATCAAAAAAATATTTTAGATATTTCTTAGCTAAAGATCTTAAATAATGTGTTAAAACTAGACAGCTCTACTTGTATCCACACACTTTTTTCGAAAATAAACTTTCTTTAAAATAAAAAAAACAAATGAACAAATGTTTTAAAAGTTTTAAAAACAATAATAAACTAAATCTATGCACAACAATCTGTCCAGGTCAATGTCCTCAACAGTAAATACATGGAGCACGTTTAACCAAATGTTATTGTAAGGAAAATAATTAAACCATTATGATAAATAGAGTTAAAATGACCTTTTTGAATGAAAAGTTGAAAGTTTTATTAAGATGAATTGTTGGTGATTGTATGGGTTTTGACCAGATTGGGTAACAAAACATGAACAAAGGAAAATGAAGACTTGTTTAAAAAGATTTAAGACCTACAACACAATATTTCAGTAAACTTTAGACTTATTATGGCCTAAAATTTTGATTTTGGAATTTAAGACATTTTAGGAGCCTGCGGAAACCCTGTTTAAACACAATAGCTCTGGTAATTAGTTATTATGATGAAGTAATTCTAACTCACATACTATCTGTGAGAACTAGTAAAAACTACTAGAAACAAATTTAAACCCATAAAGAAGTTAATAAAAAATGGAAATTATGATCAACGTGATATATGCAAATGGAAAGTACTAAGCCAACACTATCACTGTAATAGCAGATATCTTCTATGAGAATACTGTAGGTCAAATATCGTCAGCGCAGTTAAACTTTTTTAATTTTTTGTTTTTATTTATTTTATATAGTCCCAGTGCTCAAGGACGCTTTACAAACAGTAGGAGAATAAGAAAAGCAATAACCTTAAGGAGGTAGAGAAAATGGGAGACTAATAATACATAAAAAATAACAACAAAAGACATGAGAACAAGTGACGAAAGAAACTCATTCCTCTTTCAGTGAGTGCTTATGTGCATTTAGGAGAACTAGGCAGCACACTCAGGGCTGCAAGATGGATTTAATTTAGTATTCTTATTATTAAAATATATCTGAATGAGGATCAAATGACTGAGTTGGTCTTTGAGAATGAAAACTAACCTGTTTGTTCTTGCAGATCTTCCTGTTTGACTGTGAATGTTTCTTCAATCTTCACATTTTCACTCTCCTCTTTAATAAACGCCATCTCTATAACAGTGTGGAGATTAGTCGCTTCAGCAGGAGTTTTTCTCTGCGTTTGGACACTTTATCCTGTTTAAAATAAATAAAACAATGAACAGAAACAAAATAACTTCTCTTCAACACTTGCTTCAACAGTTTCTTTATATGAGAGTAACAAAAAGAAATCTGGTAAAACGTTTTTTAAAACACGTATTACACACTTTTCTGTTACTTTATTCAAACAATAGCCCTCGGTTACTGAGAATAAAATAGTACTACGTTGTATAAAGTGTTAAAATAATATTTCCAACAGCAGGAACACAATTTAACATCGGATGAAAAACCTGAAACTTTAATTAAATCGAGTTATATCTGTAAACGCTTTAAAACAAACCTTTCTCCACTTGAATCCCAGCGCTGAAGCGGCGCCGCATGATGACGTCACACACCACGCCAAAATAAAAGTCTTTTTGTTTAGCTTTTTTGCCACTTACTGTTGCAGTCATGACTTATTGATACATTTCCCCCATGTTTTTAACTTTATACTATATCTGCTCTCTCTCTCTCTCTCTCTCTCTCTCTCTCTCTCTCTCTCTCTCTCTCTCATATAATACAGAGAAAACACAGAAATAAATAAAATAAAAAAATATATATATAAAATTTAAAATAGATTAATAAAAATGAAAGTAGATTAATAAAAATAAAAAGATGAATACAAATAAAAATAGGTTAATAAAAATAAAAAGATTAATTAAAAAATATATAAATAAAAATAGAATAATAAAAAAAAGATTAGATCTCTCTTTCTCTCTCACACACAAACACACACGTCAGTATTTAAAGTTGATCAAAACCTTTAATCTAAACATTTTAAGATAATTTTGAGAAACTTTTTTAATCCAGTTCATGATGACTTGCATGTCTGCGACACATTACTTCCTATTAATATGTGAGTCCAAATCTCATTATCATAATTATGACCTCTTCTTGTCTATTTCTACAACTATAGGTCTATACAGGGTTCCTTTTTTTCACATGAATTGTCGTCTCTTATTATCTGTGCTCCAAGTTTCCTGCCATTCTATAGCAATATCTTCAGTAATAATATCTAATTTACCTTTACTTACAGAAGCATTAAAGGGGTAGTTCACATAAAAAATTACAATTCTGTCATTTACTCATCCTCGACTTGTTCCAAACCGGTTAGAGTTTCTTCTTGCTGAATGCAAATGAAGAGAATACAGGAGCAAAAACAGCCACTATATGGTTCAACAGTTCCTAATTTGGCTGCTTTTTTCAACATTTTCTTGCACACAAAATGTTCTTGGAAGTCGATTACAATTGAACCACTAAAGTCACATGGACTGTTTTGACAATGTTTTTGGTTCCTTTTCTGGACTTTGAGCATCTCGGGACTCTTGCTGTCTATGACAGTCGAGGGAGCTCTCTGATTTCATCTAAAGTGTCTTCATTTGAGTTCTGAAGATGAGCAAATCCCACCACTGCTGATATACAGCCACATCGCACAGCTTTTTAAAATGTATTTTTTATTGCAATAACAACAGGCCATTACAACAAATAGAAATACAAAAACTGATAGAAGGCCACATCACACTGCTACTCGTGTGATATTACTCATATATTCATTAATTTTCCTTACAGCTTAGTGCCTTTATTAATCAGGGGTCGCCATAGTGGAATGAACCGCCAACTTATCCAGCGCATGCTTTATGCAGCAGATGCCCTTCCAGCTGCAACCCAGTGTTAATTTTGAGAGCAAATTCTGATTTAGTCTCAGTCTTTGGAATAATACACCATTTAGTTTTAGTCCTATCTTAGTCATCTGAAATCTTTTAGTCTTAGTCTAGTTTAACTAAATATCATAAGAGTTTTAGTCTTAGTTTAG
The DNA here is from genome assembly GCF_903798145.1 of Danio aesculapii. NCBI lineage: Eukaryota > Metazoa > Chordata > Actinopteri > Cypriniformes > Danionidae > Danio > Danio aesculapii. Next base: position 23,508,396 of record NC_079438.1, read on the forward strand.
TCTTAAGTCTTAGTCTAGTTTTAGTAGACCAAATATTAGCAGATTTTTCTCTATAATTCACGTAATTGTAAGTGTAATTCAATATAGGTCTCTGTACCGAGTGTTCACTGCAAAGTCAGTTAGGTGGGTCAGCAGATCAAAGAGGGCAGGAACCACTAGAGACATAGATGTGGTGTCACTCTGAAGAGTTTTAGTGTGTTCTGCAAAAGGCAGCAATAGGTCATGCAATGAGGAAAGCTTTTGCCACTCACTAGTAAGCAAACTGTTCCATCCCATGTCATTTGAGATTTGACAGACTGCATCTTTGACTTTAAGGAGTCGTGTGATCATGTTAAATGTGCTTGACCAGCGTGTGGGGCAGTCATTTACAACAATAACACCACATTGGTCCAATAACTTCTGTGTTGCAACTGAGGACTTGCGAAAGAGCTTCACCACAGACCTAGCTTTATCGAGAACTCTTTTGACAGTTGTTTCTTTCTGCAACATGTGGACCACCAGTTGTATGGTATGCACAACACATGGTGTCCGGTCCAATTCCATGTCGACATGACGATACCTAACAATAAAAAAAAAGAGAATCAAATAAGTCTAAACCTAATAAAGTGGCTGGTGTGCATATGTGTATACTGTATATATATAGTGTGTGGCAGGGAGTAATAATTTATGTGATGATTGACTCTCAGGAAAAAGAATAAAGTAAATATGGCTTACCGCTGGTCATCGATTTCAGAGTCACTTTCGATCGTGGACCCAGGGGAGTCGTCCTCAGAGCTGGTTTCTTCTGCTGTGGTGTTTTTAAAGGCTGCCACCATGTTACTCCCATTGTCCGTTATTACCGTCAGGATCTTCTCCTTTGGTATGGTCCACTCTTGCATGCATTTGTCCACACATGCCTTAATAGCCTGTGCAGTGTGTGGGTGACCTACTTGTTGAAGGGCCAACAATATGTGTTCAGGCTTACTTTTTTCAACACAAAAGTAGCATGCACTTATAGCAAGGAATGAGGCTGTCAATCCTTTTTTTGTCCACAAGTCAAGGCCAATGGATACTTTCCGGGCAGTAGCCAGACTCTCTCTGAACTTCTGTCTTCATGTTCATACTGTGTTTCAATTAAATTGCTAATTTTAGTTTTCTTTGGAACTGTTAGTCTCCCATCTACCATCCCCATCATTAGCACAAAGTCCTCATCCTCAATTGTTGTGAGTGGTAAACCTGTCCGTCCAATCCATCTTGCTATGGCCTGCTCCTTGGTCTGTTGTTCCTTTGATTCAGTCTTGTACTTTGAAGACCTTAGGAAATCTGAGATGGCCTGCTGCTGTGTTGGACTAGTAGCATCACTAGCTTTATTTCCACCTGGCCCATGGTCATCAGACATCTTCTGTATCTATGAGGATATATAAATGATATACAAAGTTGTGATATTTTCTTCTTTCTTGCCATATAACACACACACACACACACACGTTTTGTCGAGTCATATATAACACCACAACATCTATTATAATAGTACACATATTTATATTAATTAATTCAGCGAGACAATTGGTTTAATCAATACTATTCAAAGTTAATTTCCTTTGGCTTCAATTTTATTCCAAGTTTAGCAGAATCACGGTGGTTTATCTTATAGAATAACCTTAACGTTAGCGTTTATGCTTACCTTGGTGTGTATTTCTGGATGAGTCGTCTGTAAATGTCGCTTCAAGTTGGTGGTGTTTTTCCCAGCGATTTTTACTCCACATGGTTTACAGACGCTCTTGTTGTCCTTGTTGTCATATGTGAAGTTTAACCAGATGTCAATTCTTCGTTTTCGTCCTAGACCAAGCTCTGACATTTCTGTCTGTCTGTTCATGAGACGCTGCCCTCGGACCGAGTGAACAAAACTTTAGCATGTTGCTAACGAAAAAAGTAAACTTAAATTAACCAAAGCTTTGTAACCAAGTATAATGTGTAACTAAATATAATGTATAACAAACGTCCTCATAACTTGAAAACCGCGGCTTTTGTTTTGAAAATGGCTTTGCCAAGATCAAACTGCCCTCAAAAGATTCGCTCTGATTGGATTTCCCCACAAAACGGTAGTTCTTATTGGATCTCTTCTCCATTCGTCCCGCCCCAACATTTTCCTCCTGTTTTTATTCGTTGACTAAAGTGTCAGTTAAATTTCGTCATCGTCTTCGTATCTGACTTTTTATTTAGTTTTTATTTAGTTTTCGTCTGTAAAAAATGTTCGTTGGCGAATATTTTTCGTCATAGTCTTCGTCAACGAAATTAACACTGCTCCCCGCGCAGGTTCGAATCCTGCTGACTACGTCCAAGCTGCGCGCAGGATTTAGTTTGCGACTTTCCTTGATTGTTTGCAGCTCCAGTGTTCCTTGGCAAAAGGGATGTGCTGGTAGGGAAAAGCGACAAAAATAAAACCGCAGCGTGTGCCAGCCGACTGCCCTGGGGGCCTTCCATTTTCAAAGAAATATGACAGAGAGCAAGGCTCCAGCGGCTGTCCCGTGGCTTGCCGTGATCGTATAGTGCTTAGTACTCTGCGTTGTGGCCGCAGCAACCCCGGTTCGAATCCGGGTCACGGCAGGCTTTTCAAGGTGGCATTGGCGTTGCACTCTGTGATGCCATCCGTAATCTCCAGCCTCCTTTTACTGCAGGCTGTGCTAATGGCACGTCCTGAATGTTTACGTTTCCTAAAGTGTGGAAGACTAGGGATTCGATATGAGCAACGGGACCTTTGATGCCAGCATGCTGTGTAGGTAAGCGTTGAGGGGCCACAACGGCTGTCCGGTAACTTGCCGTGATCGGATTGTGGTTAATACTCTGCATTCTGGCCGCAGCAACCCCGCTTCGAATCCGGGTCACGGCAGGCTTCATTATGTGACATTGGCATCACGCCCCCCTATTGCCACCTGTTTTGTACAGCCCACTTTTTAGTGCACGCTGCAACTCTGACACGTCACAAGCGCTTAAGTCTAAGCTAATGCCCCAATGATCCCGGATAACTCAGTCGGTAGAGCGTCAGACTTTTCATCTGACGTTCCTGGGTTCAAGTCCCTGTTTGGGCATGTAAGCCAACTTTTGTAGAGCGTGGAGGATTCTGACTTATACCTTCCTATCCATCTCAGCATGAATCAACGTTTATCCTTTCCTCACCATCTTGTTTCTCATTATTTTTATATAATTATTTGATTGTTTGAATGAGTAATTAACTTTGAATTGATTTTAACTAATGAGTAAGTTAACACATTGCTTAATATAAGAATGTTCAGTGCGTTTGCCTGTCTCTTTATAACTTTTTCAGGAGCCACCAAACTAGGTCAGAGGTCACGGAGGCCTTGAGTGGAGCTGAGGACCGGAAGCAACTGTCTTCATTGTTATTTCTATGAGTTAATACTATCCAAAATGTCTTAAGGGATTTTGCTGATTTTACTGTTAATTCTTTTAAGGTGATTCCACTTTTTATTCAAGATAGACTTTGTGTAGTAAGGATATAACTGCCTGAATGTAGATTATACCGGTTTTTAACCATTTTTAATTAAGACGGCTGAGACTACACTCAGCCTCGGATAAGAAACAGATTATACTTTAAGTGTGTGTGTTCTATTTGATTGTGGATCCGTTGCACAGGTCTGGAGTCATCTCTAAACAGTCTAGAGGATGTCTGACGTTTATGCTTGAGATACTGTTCAGAATTGTACGCATGCACCCCACGTGGAAATTTTCCTAGTCTATCTGTGTTTTATCCAATCAGGTTAGAACACCTATATGCGTGACGCAGTTAATGACCTTATGTGAGAGTATAATTGTTATTGATTTGTGATGGTAAGCAGAGCGCCCTAGGAACTCATGGCGAGTGTTGAAGCTGGCTTCTGCTGATGTAACTGCAAACTATCTTCAGTAAACTTTATTTATTTATTTATTTAAATCTCTGACTCTGGCTCTTCTTCGTCTGACAGACTGGTCATTCTTTGGGTTAAACTGCATACCATGCCTACAAACGACATCTCTTGCTTGCTCTACATGTCATCGGGCAGCACGACCAATACGCCAGGCAAGAGCGCAATGGAAAGATCAAGCTTCGTAGTCGTGGCCGAGTGGTTAAGGCGATGGACTAGAAATCCATTGGGGTCTCTCCGCGCAGGTTCGAATCCTGCTGACTATGTCCAGGCTGCGCGCAGGATTTAGTTTGCGACTTTCCTTGATGCTTTGCAACTCCAGTGTTTCTTGGGAAAAGGGATGTGCTGGTAGGGAAAAGTGACAAAAATAAAAGCCACAGCGCGTGCCAGCTTACTGCCCTGGGGGCCTTCCATTTTCAAAGACGTATGACAGAGAGTGAGGCTCCAGCGGCTGTCCTGTGGCTCGCCGTAATTGTATAGTGGTTAGTACTCTGCGTTGTGGCCGCAGCAACCCCGGTTCATATCCGGGTTACGGCAGGCTTTTCAAGGTGGCATTGGCGTTGCACTCTGTGATGCCCTCCGTAATCTCCAGCCTCCTTTTAGTGCAGGTTGTGCTAATGGCACGTCCTAAATGTTTACGTTTCCTAAAGTGTGGAAGACTAGGGATTCGATATGAGCAACGGGACCTTTGATGCCAGCATGCAGTGTAGGTAAGCGTTGATCGAGTCCCGCTTCTAAGGCATGGAAGGAATCGTTTCAATGGTTAAGTCTCCATTTATTGCCACAACAACAGAAAGACCTTCTGCAGTTGTAATTGATCTTTTTAATGTCTCCCACATGACAAGGAGTCCAAACTACTGTGTTTTACTGATGTCTACACCTACAACAACCATAAACCCAACCTCACAGTAACCTGTTGTGTTTTAGCGACATCTACACCAACCACAAATCTAAACCCCACCTCACGGTAAACTTTTGTGTACCGTAAAGGTCTGCGCCGACCACAACCCTAAACCTTGCCTACTTGCAAGGCACTGCAGTGGTGCCCGGATAGCTCAGTCGGTAGAGCATCAGACTTTTAATCTGAGGGTACAGGGTTCAAGTCCCTGCTCAGGCGTGTAAGGCTCTTCTTGTGGAGCCGCAGCTTTTGCCAGTGAGCTTTTGCTTGCTAAAAGTTTCATCTGGATGCACAACATGTGTACTAGGCATGAGGACCTAGAGAGCACAGGCAGTCTTATAGTTGCGGCCGAATGGTTAAGGTGGTGCATTAGAAATCCACTGGGATCTTCTCGTGCTGGTTCGAGTCCTGCTGACCACGTGCTCGTCCTCTTCCTTTTTAAACTTGCAACTGTCATCAAATGTTTGCAATTCCAGCGTTACTTGGAAAAAGCCTTGTGCTGGTAGGAGGCGGAAAAACAACAGCGTGTGCTCACTGAACAGAAAGGGGCATATCACAGGGAGGAACATACCGCACAGGGGCCACAACGGCTGTCCGGTAACTCGCCGTGATCGTATTGTGGTAAGGACTCTGCATTGTGGCCGCAGCAATCCTGCATTGAATCCGGGTCACAGCAGGATTCCTTACGGTGACATTGGCATCACGCCCCCCTCTTGCCACCTGTTTTGTACAGTCCACTTTTTAGTGCACGATGCATCTTTGACAGGTCACAAGCTAATCTAAGCTAATGCCCCAATGACCCCAGATAACTTAGTCGGTAGAGCGTCAGACTTTTCATCTGACGATCCAGGGTTCAAGTCCCTGTTTGGGCGTGTAAGCCAACTTTTGTAGAGCGTAGAGGATTCTGATTTATACCTTCCTATCCATCTCAGCATGAATCAACGTTTATCCTTTCCTCATCATATTGTTTCTCATTATTTTTATATAATTATTTGATTATTTGAATAAGTATTTAACTTTGAATTGATTTTAACTAATGAATAAGTTAACACATTGCTTAATATAAGAATGTTCAGTGCGTTTGCCTGTCTCTTTATAACTTTTTCAGGAGCCAGTGAAGTGCTGGAGGAAATTTGTGAGGTAGAAAACGCTAAACTAATAGTATGAGGGGATTTCAATGCTCATAGCTCATTGTGGGGAAGTACAAAAACAGATAGCAACGGGGGTATCATAGAGGAGATAATGGATGATAAACAATTAGTGTGTTTAAATGATGGAAGAGCCACAAGATATGATGTTACTCATGGTAGGGAATCAGCAATTGTTCTTACTTTTGTGACACAGCAACTGGCAGGAACATGTGTATGGGAAGTAAGCAGTAATACAATGGACAGTGATCATTATCCAATTTGGACAAAATTAAGAAATCAAAATGTTATTTTAGAAGATAATTGGGCTATAAAATGGAAAACGAGAAAAGCTAATTGGGAACTGTTCAGTTTTAAAGCAAGCTGTAAACTAACTGAGGCCATGCCGAACATGAGTAACAATGTTGAGGAATTAAACAATATGATTACAAGCATAATACATGAGTCAGCAGAAATAATAGGTAAAACATCAGGGGCTAGGTGAAAGAACACGGTACCATGGTGGACAGATGAGTGCAGAAGTGCAGTTAAAAATAGAAACAAAATCTTCAAAGTTGTAAAGTTAAATCATACTTTTGACAATTTAATGGAATATAAAAGAGCACAGGCAAAAACCAAGAGAAACATTAAAGAAACCAAAAGGAAATACTGGAGATACTCAAAACAAACGGGATTGAACCGTCTTCTTTTAGAATTGTTTTGACCCGCGGCTGTGCTGATTTAGTGAATCTGAAGTGAATCGCTGTAATTCATTACACACATGCACTGTTTTAAAACATTTTAAACATGTGAAACTCACTCTTGATCACATTTGATGATGATTGATGATCCTAGCGAACTGAACAGACCTTTTATTCCTGGTTGATTGCACGTCTGGTCTTGTTGATATGATTATACACGTGACTACCGGGACATGTTAACACGCACAGCTGTCAATCAATTCAGTGGGCGGGGGGACCACACTCCTACGTCAAGTTGCGGTCGATCTGAAAACCGCTCCAATTGGTGTACCATTTGTATGATGTTAAATTTGAAAAAAAAAGGACTGGGTGTGTTTATTTCACCCCAATATGACTGTCTATACACTATATCTACACACATATCTGTGCAAACAGCTTGAAAAGTAGATTTTTCACCATAGGTGCCCTTTAAATCAGTGTGTTACCACCATGCTATTATTTTAATCAACCTAAACTAACAATCCTTTGTTCTCTCAACAACTTTAGTGAATGTAGTTGACTTGACAAAAAAATATGTTGTGATAACAAATAAAGGATATAATTTTATACAGAGTAGACAAAATCAGATAAAACTTAACTATACAAAACTTAACAAAACTAACAGATGTAGACAAAATCAGACAAAACTTAACTAGGCAAAACTATACAAAATTGGACAAAATAAAACTACACAAAACTAGACAAAACTAAACAAAACTAGACAAAATCAGACAAAAAAGCTAGACAAAAGTAGACAAAATCTGACAAAACAAAAGTAGACAAAAAAAGACAAAACAAAGCCAGACAAAACTAGACAAAAGTAGAAAAAACAGACAAAACTAGACAAAAGTAGACAAAATCAGAAAAACTAAATTAGACAAAACTAAACAAAACTAGACAAAAATCGGAAAAAACGACACAAAACTAAACAAATCCAGACAAAACTAAACAAACCTAGACAAAACAAAACTAGACAAAACTAAACAAAAATAGACAAAATCAGACAAAACTAAACAAAATGAGACAAAACTAAACAAAAAATAGACAAAATCAGACAAAACAAAAGTAGACAATATCTGACAAAACAAAAGTAAACAAAATCAGACAAACAAAACTAGACAAAACAAAACTAGACAAAAGTAGACAAAATCAGACAAAACTAGACAAAAGTAGACAAAATCAGAAAAAACTAAATTAGACAAAACTAAACAAAACTAGACAAAAATCGGAAAAAACTACACAAAACTAAACAAATCTAGACAAAACTAAACAAACCTAGACAAAGCAAAACTAGACAAAACTAAACAAAAATAGACAAAATCAGACAAAACTAAACAATATGAGACAAAACTAAACAAAATGAGAAAAAATAAACAAAACTAGACAAAAGTAGACAAAATCAGATAAAACAAAACTAGACAAAAGTAAACAAAATCATACAAAACACATCTAGACAAAACAAAACTAGACAAAATCGGACAAAATTAGACAAAAGTGGACAAAATCAGACAAAACGGAACAAACCTAGACAAAACAAAACTAGACAAAACTAAACAAAAACAGACAAAATCAGACAAAACTAAACAAAACGAGAAAAAAACTAAACAAAAGTAGACAAAATCAGACAAAACAAAAGTGGACAAAAATAGACTAAACCTGACAAAACAAAACTAGACAAAATCAGACAAAACTAAATTAGACAAAACTAAACAAAACTAGACAAAATTGGACAAAACTAAACAAATCTAGACAAAACTAAACAAACCTACACAAAACAAAACTAGACAAAACTAAACAAAAATAGACAAAATCAGACAAAACTAAACAAAACTAGACAAAACTAGACAAAATCAGACAAAAAAACTAGACAAAAGTAGACAAAATCAGACAAAACAAAAGTAGACAAAATCTGACAAACAAAACTAGACAAAAGTAGACAAAATCAGACAAAAGTAGACCAAATCGGACAAAACTAAACAAAACTAGACAAAACTAAACAAACCTAGACAAAACTAAACAAAACTAGACAAAAGTAGACAAAATCGGACGAAACTAGACAAAACTAAACAAATCTAGACAAAACTAAACAAACCTAGACAAAACAAAACTAGACAAAACTAAACAAAAATAGACAAAATCAGACAAAACTAAACAAAATGAGACAAAACTAAACAAAAATAGACAAAATCAGACAAAACAAAACTAGACAAAAATAGACAAAATCTGACAAAACAAAAGTAGACAAAATCAGACAAAAAAGAAGACAAAATCTGATAAAACAAAATTAGACAAAAGTAGACAAAATCAGACAAATAAAACTAGACAAAACAAAACTAGACAAAAGTAGAGAAAATCAGACAAAACTAGACAAAAGTAGACAAAATCAGACAAAACAAAAGTGGACAAAAATAGACTAAACCTGACAAAACAAAACTAGACAAAATCAGACAAAACTAGACACAGGTTGACAAAATCAGACAAAACTAAATTAGACAAAACTAGACAAAATTGGACAAAACTAAACAAATCTAGACAAAACTAAACAAACCTAGACAAAACAAAACTAGACTAAACTAAACAAAAGTAGACAAAATCAGACAAAACTAAACAAAACTAGACAAAATCAGACAAAAAAACTAGACAAAAGTAGACAAAATCAGACAAAACAAAAGTAGACAAAATCTGACAAACAAAACTAGACAAAAGTAGACAAAATCAGACAAAACTAGACAAAAGTAGCCAAAATCAGACAGACGAAATTAGACAAAAGTAGACAAAATCAGACAAAACTAAACAAACCTAGTCAAAACTAAACAAAATATACAAAATCAGACAAAACTAAACAAAACGAAAAACAAAAGTAGACAAAATCAGACAAAACAAAAGTAGACAAAATCTGATAAAACAAAAGTAGACAAAATCAGACAAACAAAACTAGACAAAATTAGACAAAATCAGACAAAATTAGACAAAATCAGACAAAACGAAATTAGACAAAACTAGACAAAATCGGACAAAACTAAACAAATCTAGACAAAACAAAACAAACCTAGACAAAACAAAACTAGACAAAACTAAACAAAACTAGACAAAATCAGAAAAAAATAAACAAAACTAGAGAAAGGTAGATAAAATCAGACTAAACAAAACTAGACAAAATCAGACAAAACAAAACTAGACAAAATCAGACAAACAAAACTAGACAAAACAAAACTAGACAAAAGTAGACACAATCAGACAAAAGTACACAAAATCAGACAAAATGAAATTAGCCAAAACTAAACAAAACTAGACAAAAGTAGACAAAACTATACAAAACTAGACAAAATCAGACAAAACAAAAGTGGACAAAATCTGTCAAAACAAAACTAGACAAAAGTAGACAAAATCAGACAAACGAAACTAGACAAAACAAAAGTAGACAAAATCAGACAAAACTAGACAAAAGTAGACAAAACAAAATTAGACAAAACTAAACAAAACGAGACAAAACTAAACAAAACAAAACTAGACAAAAGTAGACAAAATCAGACAAACAAAACTAGACAAAACAAAACTAGACAAAATAAGACAAAAATAGACAAAAGTAGACAAAATCAGACAAAACGAAATGAGACAAAACTAAACAAAAGTAGACAAAATCAGACAAAAAAGAAGACAAAATCTGACAAAACAAAACTAGACAAAAGTAGACAAAATCAGACAAAACTAGCCAAAATCAGACAGACGAAATTAGACAAAACTAGACAAAAGTAGACAAAATCAGAAAAACCTAGTCAAAACTAAACAAAATATACAAAATCAGACAAAACTAAACAAAACGAAAAACAAAACTAGACAAAAGTAGTCAAAATCAGACAAAACAAAAGTAGACAAAATCTGATAAAACAAAAGTAGACAAAATCAGACAAACAAAACTAGACAAAAGTAGACAAAATCAGACAAAATTAGACAAAATCAGACAAAACGAAATTAGACAAAACTAGACGAAATCGGACAAAACTAAACAAATCTAGACAAAACTAAACAAACCTAGACAAAACAAAACTAGACAAAACTAAACAAAACTAGACAAAATCAGAAAAAAATAAACAAAACTAGAGAAAGGTAGATAAAATCAGACAAAACAAAACTAGACAAAATCAGACAAAACAAAACTAGACAAAACAAAACTAGACAAAAGTAGACAAAATCAGACAAAACTAGACAAAAGTAGACAAAATTAGACAAAACTAAACAAAACTAGACAAAATCAGACAAAACTAAACAAATCTAGACAAAACTAAACAAACCTAGACAAAACAAAACTAGTCAAAACTAAACAAAAACAGACAAAATCAGACAAAACTAAACAAAACTAGACAAAGGTAGATAAAATCAGACAAAAAAACTAGACAAAAGTAGACAAAATCAGACAAAACACATCTAGACAAAATCAGACAAAACAAAAGTAGACAAAATCTGACAAACAAAACTAGACAAAACAAAACTAGACAAAAGTAGACAAAATCAGACAAAAGTAGACTAAATCAGACAAAATGAAATTAGACAAAACTAAACAAAACTAGAAAAAAGTAGACAAAATCGGACAAAACTAGACAAAATTAAACAAATCTAGACAAAACTAAACAAACCTAAACAAAACAAAACTAGACAAAATCAGACAAAACAAAAAGTAGACAAAATCTGACAAAACAAAACTAGACAAAAGTAGACAAAATCAGACAAACAAAACTAGACAAAACAAAACTAGACAAAAGTAGACAAAATCAGACAAAACTAGACAAAAGTAGACAAAATCAGACAAACGAAATTAGACAAAAGTAGACAAAATCAGACAAAACTTAACAAATCTAGACAAAACTAAACAAACCTAGACAAAACAAAACTAGACAAAACTAAACAAAAATAGACAAAATCAGACAAAACTAAACAAAACTAGACAAAGGTAGATAAAATCAGACAAAACAAAACTAGACAAAATCAGACAAAACAAAACTAGACAAAAGTAGACAAAATCTGACAAAACTAAACTAGACAAAAGTGGACAAAATCAGACAAAAGTAGATAAAAGTATACAAAATCAGACAAAATGAAATTAGACAAAACTAAACAAAACTAGACAAAAGTAGACAAAACGAGACAAAACTAAACAAAACTAGACAAAAGTAGGCAAAGTCAGAAAAAAGTAGACAAAAACAGACAAAACAAAACTAGACAAAAGTAGACAAAATCAGACAAAAAAAAACTAGACAAAAATAGACAAAATCAGACAAAACTAAATTAGACAAAACTAAACAAAACTAGACAAACGTAGACAAAATCTGATAAAACTAGACAAAACTAAACAAATCTAGACAAAACTAAACAAAAATAGATAAAATCAGACAAAACTAAACAAAATGAGACAAAACTAAACAAAAATAGACAAAATCAGACAAAACAAAACTAGACAAAAATATACAAATTCGGACAAAACTAAAGTAGACAAAATCAGACAGAACGCATCTAGACAAAATCAGACAAAACAAAAGTAGACAAAATCAGACAAAACAAAAGTAGACAAAATCTGACAAAACAAAAGTAGACAAAAGTAGACAAAATCAGACAAACAAAACTAGACAAAACAAAACTAGACAAAATCAGACAAAACTAAACAAAAGTAGACAAAATCAGACAAAAAGAAATGAAACAAAACTAAACAAAACTAGACAAAATCGGACAAAACTAAACAAATCTAGACATAACTAAACAAACCTAGACTAAACAAAACTAGACAAAACTCAACAAAACTAAACAAAATCAGACAAAACTAGAAAAGGTAGATAAAATCAGACAAAACAAAACTAAACAAAAATAGACAAAATCAGACAAAACAAAACTAGACAAAAGTAGACAAAATGAGACAAACAAAACTAGACAAAACAAAACTAGACAAAAGTAGACAAAATCAGACAAAACTAAACAAAAACAGACAAAATCAGACAAAACTAAACAAAATGAGAAAAAAAACTAAACAAAACTAGAAAAAATTAGACAAAATCAGACAAAACAAAAGTGGACAAAATCTGACAAAACAAAACTAGACAAAAAAAGATAAAATCTGACAAAACAAAACAAGACAAAAATAGACTAAACCTGACAAAACAAAACTAGACAAAAGTAGACAAAACTAGACAAATCAAAAGTTGACAAAATCAAACAAAACTAAATTAGACAAAACTAGACAAAAATGGACAAAACTAAACAAATCTAGGCAAAACTAAACAAACCTAGACAAAGCAAAACTAGACAAAACTAAACAAAAATAGACCAGACAAAACTAAACAAAACTAGACAAAATATACAAAATCAGACAAAACAAAACTAGACAAAAGTAGACAAAATCAGACTAAACAAAAGTAGACAAAAGCTGACAAACAAAACTAGACAAAACAAAACTAGACAAAAGTAGACAAAATTAGACAAAAGTAGACAAAATCGGACAAAAGTAGACAAAACGAGACAAAACTAAACAAAACTAGACAAAAGTAGGCAAAATCAGATAAAACAAAATTTGACAAAAGTAGAAAAAGTCAGAAAAAAGTAGACAAAATCAGACAAAACAAAACTAGACAAAAGTAAACAAAATCAGACAAAACAAAACTAGACAAAATCAGACAAAACGAAATTAGACAAAACTAAACAAAACTAGACAAACGTAGACAAAATCGGATAAAACTAGACAGAACTAAACAAATCTAGACAAAACTAAACAAAAATAGATAAAATCAGACAAAACTAAACAAAACGAGACAAAACTAAACAAAATGAGACGAAACTAAACAAAAATAGACAAAATCAGACAAAACAAAACTAGACAAAAATATACAAATTCGGACAAAACTAAAGTAGGCAAAATCAGACAAAACGCATCTAGACAAAATCAGACAAAACAAAAGTAGACAAAACTAAACAAAACTAGACAAAATCAGACAAAACTAAACAAATCTAGACAAAACTAAACAAACCTAGACAAAACAAAACTAGTCAAAACTAAACAAAAACAGACAAAATCAGACAAAACTAAACAAAACTAGACAAAGGTAGATAAAATCAGACAAAAAAACTAGACAAAAGTAGACAAAATCAGACAAAACACATCTAGACAAAATCAGACAAAACTAATGTAGACAAAATCTGACAAACAAAACTAGACAAAACAAAACTAGACAAAAGTAGACAAAATCAGACAAAAGTAGACTAAATCAGACAAAATGAAATTAGACAAAACTAAACAAAAGTAGACAAAAGTAGACAAAATCGGACAAAACTAGACAAAATTAAACAAATCTAGACAAAACTAAACAAACTTAAATAAAACAAAACTAGACAAAATCAGACAAAACAAAAAGTAGACAAAATCTGACAAAACAAAACTAGACAAAAGTAGACAAAATCAGACAAACCAAACTAGACAAAACAAAACTAGACAAAAGTAGACAAAATCAGACAAAACTAGACAAAAGTAGACAAAATCAGACAAACGAAATTAGACAAAAGTAGACAAAATCAGACAAAACTTAACAAATCTAGACAAAACTAAACAAACCTAGACAAAACAAAAGTAGAGAAAACTAAACAAAAATAGACAAAATCAGACAAAACTAAACAAAACTAGACAAAGGTAGATAAAATCAGACAAAACAAAACTAGACAAAATCAGACAAAACAAAACTAGACAAAAGTAGACAAAATCTGACAAAACTAAACTAGACAAAAGTGGACAAAATCAGACAAAAGTAGATAAAAGTATACAAAATCAGACAAAATGAAATTAGACAAAACTAAACAAAACTAGACAAAAGTAGACAAAACGAGACAAAACTAAACAAAACTAGACAAAAGTAGGCAAAGTCAGAAAAAAGTAGACAAAAACAGACAAAACAAAACTAGACAAAAGTAGACAAAATCAGACAAAAAAAAACTAGACAAAAATAGACAAAATCAGACAAAACGAAATTAGACAAAACTAAACAAAACTAGACAAACGTAGACAAAATCTGATAAAACTAGACAAAACTAAACAAATCTAGACAAAACTAAACAAAAATAGATAAAATCAGACAAAACTAAACAAAATGAGACAAAACTAAACAAAAATAGACAAAATCAGACAAAACAAAACTAGACAAAAATATACAAATTCGGACAAAACTAAAGTAGACAAAATCAGACAGAACGCATCTAGACAAAATCAGACAAAACAAAGTAGACAAAATCAGACAAACAAAAGTAGACAAAATCTGACAAAACAAAAGTAGACCAAAAGTAGACAAAATCAGACAACAAAACTAGACAAAACAAAACTAGACAAAATCAGACAAAACTAAACAAAAGTAGACAAAATCAAGACAAAAAGAAATGAAACAAAAACTAAACAAAACTAGACAAAATCGGACACAAACTAAACAAATCTAGACATAACTAAACAAACCTAGACTAAACAAAACTAGAAAAAACTCAACAAAACTAAACAAAATCAGACAAAACTAGAAAAGGTAGATAAAATCAGACAAAACAAAACTAAACAAAAATAGACAAAATCAGACAAAACAAAACTAGACAAAAGTAGACAAAATCAGACAAAACTAAACAAAAACAGACAAAATCAGACAAAACTAAACAAAATGAGAAAAAAAACTAAACAAAACTAGAAAAAATTAGACAAAATCAGACAAAACAAAAGTGGACAAAATCTGACAAAACAAAACTAGACAAAAAAAGATAAAATCTGACAAAACAAAACAAGACAAAAATAGACTAAACCTGACAAAACAAAACTAGACAAAAGTAGACAAAACTAGACAAATCAAAAGTTGACAAAATCAAACAAAACTAAATTAGACAAAACTAGACAAAAATGGACAAAACTAAACAAATCTAGGCAAAACTAAACAAACCTAGACAAAGCAAAACTAGACAAAACTAAACAAAAATAGACCAGACAAAACTAAACAAAACTAGACAAAATATACAAAATCAGACAAAACAAAACTAGACAAAAGTAGACAAAATCAGACTAAACAAAAGTAGACAAAATCTGACAAACAAAACTAGACAAAACAAAACTAGACAAAAGTAGACAAAATTAGACAAAAGTAGACAAAATCGGACAAAAGTAGACAAAACGAGACAAAACTAAACAAAACTAGACAAAAGTAGGCAAAATCAGATAAAACAAAATTTGACAAAAGTAGAAAAAGTCAGAAAAAAGTAGACAAAATCAGACAAAACAAAACTAGACAAAAGTAAACAAAATCAGACAAAACAAAACTAGACAAAATCAGACAAAACGAAATTAGACAAAACTAAACAAAACTAGACAAACGTAGACAAAATCGGATAAAACTAGACAGAACTAAACAAATCTAGACAAAACTAAACAAAAATAGATAAAATCAGACAAAACTAAACAAAACGAGACAAAACTAAACAAAATGAGACGAAACTAAACAAAAATAGACAAAATCAGACAAAACAAAACTAGACAAAAATATACAAATTCGGACAAAACTAAAGTAGGCAAAATCAGACAAAACGCATCTAGACAAAATCAGACAAAACAAAAGTAGACAAAATCAGACAAAACAAAAGTAGACAAAATCTGACAAAACAAAAGTAGACAAAAGTAGACAAAATCAGACAAACAAAACTAGACAAAACAAAACTAGACAAAATCAGACAAAACTAAACAAAAGTAGACAAAATCAGACAAAAAGAAACTAAACAAAACTAGACAAAATCGGACAAAACTAAACAAATCTAGACATAACTA
Organism: Danio aesculapii; assembly: GCF_903798145.1. Lineage (NCBI taxonomy): Eukaryota > Metazoa > Chordata > Actinopteri > Cypriniformes > Danionidae > Danio > Danio aesculapii. The sequence continues at coordinate 23,524,877 of NC_079438.1, forward strand.
AACAAACCTAGACTAAACAAAACTAGACAAAACTCAACAAAACTAGACAAAATCAGACAAAACTAGAAAAGGTAGATAAAATCAGACAAAACAAAATTAAACAAAAATAGACAAAATCAGACAAAACAAAACTAGACAAAAGTAGACAAAATCATACAAAACACATCTAGACAAAATCAGACAAAACAAAAGTAGACAAAATCTGACAAAACAAAACTAGACAAAAGTAGACAAAATGAGACAAACAAAACTAGACAAAATCAGACAAAACTAAACAAAAACAGACAAAATCAGACAAAACTAAACAAAATGAGAAAAAACTAAACAAAACTAGACAAAAGTAGACAAAATCAGAAAAAACAAAAGTGGACAAAATCTGACAAAACAAAACTAGACAAAAAAAGATAAAATCTGACAAAACAAAACTAGACAAAAATAGACTAAACCTGACAAAACAAAACTAGACAAAACTAGACAAATCAAAAGTAGACAAAATCAGACAAAACTAGACAAAAGTTGACAAAATCAAACAAAACTAAATTAGACAAAACTAAACAAAACTAGACAAAATTGAACAAAACTAAACAAATCTAGACAAAACTAAACAAACCTAGACAAAACAAAACTAGACAAAACTAAACAAAAATAGACCAGACAAAACTAAACAAAACTAGACAAAAATAGACAAAATCAGACAAAACAAAACTAGACAAAAGTAGAAAAAAATCAGACAAAACTAGACAAAAGTAGACAAAATCAGACAAAACGAAATTAGACAAAACTAGACAAAATCGGACAAAACTAAACAAATCTAGACAAAACTAAACAAACCTAGACAAAACAAAAATAAACAAAACTAAACAAAAATTGACAAAATCAGAAAAAAATAAAAAAAACTAGACAAAGGTAGATAAAATCAGACAAAACAAAACTAGACAAAATCAGACAAAACAAAACTAGACAAAAGTAGACAAAATAAGACTAAACAAAAGTAGACAAAATCAGACAAACAAAACTAGACAAAACAAAACTAGACAAAAGTAAACAAAATCAGACAAAAGTACACAAAATCAGACAAAATGAAATTAGCCAAAACTAAACAAAACTAGACAAAAGTAGACAAAACTACTCAAAACTAGACAAAATCAGACAAAACAAAAGTGGACAAAATCTGACAAAACAAAACTAGACAAAAGTAGACAAAATCAGACAAACGAAACTAGACAAAACAAAACTAGACAAAACTAAACAAATCTAGACAAAACTAAACAAACCTAGACAAAACAAAACTAGACAAAACTTAACAAAAATAGACAAAATCAGACAAAACTAAACAAAATGAGACAAAACTTAACAAAATGAGACAAAACCTAACAAAAATAGACAAAATCAGACAAAACAAAACTAGACAAAAATAGACAAAATCTGACAAAACAAAAGTAGACAAAATCAGACAAAAAAAGAAGACAAAATCTGACAAAACAAAACTAGACAAAAGTAGACAAAATCAGACAAATAAAACTAGGCAAAACAAAACTAGACAAAAGTAGACAAAATCAGACAAAACTAGACAAAAGTAGACAAAATCAGACAAAAAAATTAGACAAAACTAAACAAAACTAGACAAAATCAGACAAAACTAAAAAAGAGACAAAACTAAACAAAACTAGACAAAGGTAGATAAAATCAGACAAAACGAAACAAACCTAGACAAAACATAACTAGACAAAACTAAACAAAACGAGAAAAAAATAAACAAAACTAGACAAAATCAGACAAAACAAAAGTAGACAAAATCTGACAAAACATAACTAGACAAAAAATAGACAAAATCTGACAAATCAAAACTAGACAAAATCAGACAAACAAAACTAGACAAAAGTAGACAAAATCAGACAAAACTAGACAAAAGTAGACAAAACTAAACAAAACTAGACAAAATTGGACAAAATTAAACAAATCTAGACAAAACTAGACAAACCTAGACAAAACAAAACTAGTCAAAAACTAAACAAAACTAGACAAAATCAGACAAAACTAAACAAATCTAGACAAAACTAAACAAAGCTAGACAAAACAAAACTAAACAAAACTAGACAAAGGTAGATAAAATCAGACAAAACAAAAGTAGACAAAATCAGACAAAACACATCTAGATAAAATCAGACAAAACAAAACTAGACAAAATCAGACAAAACAAAACTAGACAAAAGTAGACAAAATAAGACTAAACAAAAGTAGACAAAATCAGACAAACAAAACTAGACAAAACAAAACTAGACAAAAGTAAACAAAATCAGACAAAAGTACACAAAATCAGACAAAATGAAATTAGCCAAAACTAAACAAAACTAGACAAAAGTAGACAAAACTACTC
>NC_079438.1:23527753-23535253 GCF_903798145.1 Danio aesculapii
CCACAATCCCCAGCTTCGAAGGCTGGTGCCTTATCCATTAGGCCACTGGGCTGTTTTTACTGCCTGTGAACTGTAATATGCCTCCAGGGAGTTGCTGACACACGTAATAAAAACAACATGAATAAAGAGTAGATTGGATCGTCTCACAGAATTTTTTGTGGCACTGCAGACTGCCTCTACAGGGCTCGTTGGTCTAGGGGTATGATTCTCGCTTAGGGTGCGAGAGGTCCCGGGTTCAAATCCCGGATGAGCCCTATGCCAGTCATCAAAAAAGAGGCAGAGCTGTGCTCACTATGATGTTTCTATGTTAATTGTTGCAGCTTTTGCTGTGACTTTAGTTAATGAACATTTAGTGGACTTCTGATCTAAATCAGTCTAACATGTACAATTATACAGGCAAAAAAAAGGAGCGGCAATGATTCGGTTGTTAGATTTGTTTATGGATCTTGAACAACCCACCAGCTTTATATGTAAGCACCATTTTTGTCTTTGTACACAGTCTCTTCTCTGTTGGCACCATGCAGGATTCAAAATGGCCTTTCGCGTTAGGTATCTCGTTACCCTTTTAGTCATAACAGGTAATATGCATGGTAATGCAGGAAGTTAATGACATGCAAACACATCTCAAGAAGGTTTTCACAGCTACCGTGTTTCATCCACCAAACATTGCTCCCAAATTGAAGTGAGACCTTCAAAGACAACCCAGATGGAACTTGAACCAACAATCCCAAGCCCCGGAGGCTGATGCCTTATCCATTAGGCCACTGGGCCATATCGGCAATCATTTGTCATGGATCATTTGTATGCCTTTAACAAGATGGCAACGCATGGAAAACTGCACTTTAGGATCTCGATGCCAGTTTGCATTCCGTCAAAAAAGTTGTGCGCAACTAATGGACAAACATTTTCTTTGTGCAATCATCCACATTCGTGTCTCATTGGTCATGGGGTATGGTTCTCGCGTATGGTGTGACTGGTCCTGAGTTTCAAATTCCAGACAAGGCCACTCTCATTAACTTGAAATCACAACCTTTCTGCAGCTATATCCTTGTTTGCATTTCATCATCATCCACCTAACATGAGACCATTAGTTAAAAGCCACGGGGTACTTGAAGTCAAGATCTCCATTACCAAAGCTTAGCGGAACCATTTAGGTTTGTATCGTGACAGTGAGATTCAAGCAAGATTGGATGAATCTTATTTGAAGTGTGCAGCAAGTCTGAGAATTTGAAGCTAACTACTGTGCTCAGATCATCACACCTAAGTTTTGAGAAGACCAGTCGGACTTGTTTCACACAACTTAAATGGAACCCAACAACGACAACCCAGATGGGACTTGAACCCACAATCCCCAGCTTCGAAGGCTGATGCCTTATCCATTAGGCCAATACTAGCCTTTGTCATATCTGATGTATGGCTCAGGAAGTTCTTGTTACTCAGAAAACAGCACTTTAGGATCCCTATGCCATATTGCATTCAGACGATCTGATTTGTACACCTAATGACAAAACAGCTTCTCTGAGGAGTTTTCCATTGTCATGTTTTTTTGACCTAAGGGTATGAACCTAGCTTTTGAGGGTAACACTGGATTGTCTTGCACAGTCAACTTAAAAGGAACTGCATCAAAGACAACCCAGTTGGTACTTTAAACCCACAATCCCCAGCTTCGAAGGCTGGTGCCTTATCCATTAGGCCACTGGACTGTTTTATACTTACTGTGAACTGTAATATGCCTCCAGAGAGTTGCTGACACACGTAACAAAAACAACATGAACAAAGAGTAGTTTGGATCGGTCTCACAGAATTTTTTGTGGAACTGCAGACTCCCTCTACAGGGCTCGTTGGTCTAGGGGTATGATTCTCGCTTTGGGTGCGAGAGGTCCCGGGTTCCAATCCCGGACGAGCCCTACGACTGTCATAGAGAAAGAAGTGGTGGTGTGCTAACTAAGGTGTTTCTGTGTTAATTGTAGCAGCTTTTGCTGTGACTTTAGTGAATGAACATTTAGTGGACTTCTGATCTAAATCAGTCTAACATGTACAATTATACAGACAAAAAAAGGAGCGGCAATGATTCGGTTGTTAGATTTGTTTATGAATCTTGAACAACCCACCAGCTTTATATGTAAGCACCAATTTTTTGCTTTGTACACAGTCTCTTCTCTGTAGGCACCATGCAGGATTCAAAATGGCCTTTCACGTTAGGTATCTCGTTACCCTTTTAGTCATAACAGGTAATATGCATGGCAATGCAGGAAGTTAATGACATGCAAACACATCTCAAGAAGGTTTTCACAGCTACCGTGTTTCATCCACCAAACATTGCTCCCAAATTGAAGTGAGACCTTCAAAGACAACCCAGATGGGACTTGAACCAACAATCCCAAGCCCCGGAGGCTGATGCCCTATCCCTTAGGCCACTGGGCCATATCGCCAATCATTTGTCATGGATTTTTGGTATGCCTTCAACAAGATGCCAACGCATGGAAAACTGCACTTTAGTATCTCGATGCCAGTTTGCATTCCGTCAAATAAGATGTGTGCAACTAATGGTCAAACATTTTGTTTGTGCAATCATCCACATTCGTGTCTCATTGGTCCTGGGGTATGGTTCTCGCGTATGGTGTGACTGGTCTTGAGTTTCAAATTCCAGACAAGGCCACTCTCATTAACTTGAAATCACAACCTTTCTGCAGCTATTTTCTTCTTTGTATTTCATCATCATCCACCTAACAAGAGACCATTAGTTGAAAGCCACGAGGTACTTCAAGTCAAGATCTCCATTACCATAGCTTAGCGGAACCTTTTAGATTTGTAACGTGACAGTGAGATTCAAGCAAGATTGGATGAATCTTTATTTGAAGTGTGCAGCAAGTCTGAGAATTCAAAGCTAACTATTGTCCTCAGATCATCACGCCTAAGTTTTGAGAAGACCAGTCGGAATTGTTTCACACAACTTAAATGTAACCCAACAAAGACAACCCAGATGGGACTTGAACCCACAATCCCCAGCTTCGAAGGCTGATGCCTTATCCATTAGGCCACTGGGTCAACACTAACCTTTGTCATATCTGATGTATGGCTCAGGAAGTTCTTGTAACTCAGAAAAACAGCACTTTAGGATCCCTATGCCATATTGCATTCAGACGATCTGGTGTGTACACCTAATGACAAAACAGCTTCTCTGAGGAGTTTTCCATTGTCATGTCTTTTTGACCTAAGGGTATGAACCTAGCTTTTGAGGGTAACACTGGATTGTCTTGCACAGTCAACTTAAAAGGAACTGCATCAAAGACAACCCAGTTGGTACTTTAAACCCACAATCCCCAGCTTCGAAGGCTGGTGCCTTATCCATTAGGCCACTGGGCTGTTTTTACTGCCTGTGAACTGTAATATGCCTCCAGGGAGTTGCTGACACACGTAATAAAAACAACATGAATAAAGAGTAGATTGGATCGTCATACAGAATTTTTTGTGGCACTGCAGACAGCCTCTACAGGGCTCGTTGGTCTAGGGGTATGATTCTCGCTTAGGGTGCGAGAGGGTCCCGGGTTCAAATCCCGGATGAGCCCTATGCCAGTCATCAAAAAAGAGGCAGAGCTGTGCTCACTATGATGTTTCTATGTTAATTGTTGCAGCTTTTGCTGTGACTTTAGTTAATGAACATTTAGTGGACTTCTGATCTAAATCAGTCTAACATGTACAATTATACAGGCAAAAAAAAGGAGCGGCAATGATTCGGTTGTTAGATTTGTTTATGGATCTTGAACAACCCACCAGCTTTATATGTAAGCACCATTTTTGTCTTTGTACACAGTCTCTTCTCTGTTGGCACCATGCAGGATTCAAAATGGCCTTTCGCGTTAGGTATCTCGTTACCCTTTTAGTCATAACAGGTAATATGCATGGCAATGCAGGAAGTTAATGACATGCAAACACATCTCAAGAAGGTTTTCACAGCTACCGTGTTTCATCCACCAAACATTGCTCCCAAATTGAAGTGAGACCTTCAAAGACAACCCAGATGGAACTTGAACCAACAATCCCAAGCCCCGGAGGCTGATGCCTTATCCATTAGGCCACTGGGCCATATCGGCAATCATTTGTCATGGATCATTTGTATGCCTTTAACAAGATGGCAACGCATGGAAAACTGCACTTTAGGATCTCGATGCCAGTTTGCATTCCGTCAAAAAAGTTGTGCGCAACTAATGGACAAACATTTTCTTTGTGCAATCATCCACATTCGTGTCTCATTGGTCATGGGGTATGGTTCTCGCGTATGGTGTGACTGGTCCTGAGTTTCAAATTCCAGACAAGGCCACTCTCATTAACTTGAAATCACAACCTTTCTGCAGCTATATCCTTGTTTGCATTTCATCATCATCCACCTAACATGAGACCATTAGTTAAAAGCCACGGGGTACTTGAAGTCAAGATCTCCATTACCAAAGCTTAGCGGAACCATTTAGGTTTGTATCGTGACAGTGAGATTCAAGCAAGATTGGATGAATCTTATTTGAAGTGTGCAGCAAGTCTGAGAATTTGAAGCTAACTACTGTGCTCAGATCATCACACCTAAGTTTTGAGAAGACCAGTCGGACTTGTTTCACACAACTTAAATGGAACCCAACAATGACAACCCAGATGGGACTTGAACCCACAATCCCCAGCTTCGAAGGCTGATGCCTTATCCATTAGGCCAATGGGTCAACACTAGCCTTTGTCATATCTGATGTATGGCTCAGGAAGTTCTTGTTACTCAGAAAACAGTACTTTAGGATCCCTATGCCATATTGCATTCAGACGATCTGATGTGTACACCTAATGACAAAACAGCTTCTCTGAGGAGTTTTCCATTGTCATGTTTTTTTGACCTAAGGGTATGAACCTAGCTTTTGAGGGTAACACTGGATTGTCTTGCACAGTCAACTTAAAAGGAACTGCATCAAAGACAACCCAGTTGGTACTTTAAACCCACAATCCCCAGCTTCGAAGGCTGGTGCCTTATCCATTAGGCCACTGGACTGTTTTATACTTACTGTGAACTGTAATATGCCTCCAGAGAGTTGCTGACACACGTAACAAAAACAACATGAACAAAGAGTAGTTTGGATCGGTCTCACAGAATTTTTTGTGGAACTGCAGACTGCCTCTACAGGGCTCGTTGGTCTAGGGGTATGATTCTCGCTTTGGGTGCGAGAGGTCCTGGGTTCAAATCCCGGACGAGCCCTACGACTGTCATAGAGAAAGAAGTGGTGGTGTGCTAACTAAGGTGTTTCTGTGTTAATTGTAGCAGCTTTTGCTGTGACTTTAGTGAATGAACATTTAGTGGACTTCTGATCTAAATCAGTCTAACATGTACAATTATACAGACAAAAAAAGGAGCGGCAATGATTCGGTTGTTAGATTTGTTTATGAATCTTGAACAACCCACCAGCTTTATATGTAAGCACCAATTTTTTGCTTTGTACACAGTCTCTTCTCTGTAGGCACCATGCAGGATTCAAAATGGCCTTTCACGTTAGGTATCTCGTTACCCTTTTAGTCATAACAGGTAATATGCATGGCAATGCAGGAAGTTAATGACATGCAAACACATCTCAAGAAGGTTTTCACAGCTACCGTGTTTCATCCACCAAACATTGCTCCCAAGTTGAAGTGAGACCTTCAAAGACAACCCAAATGGGACTTGAACCAACAATCCCAAGCCCCGGAGGCTGATGCCCTATCCCTTAGGCCACTGGGCCATATCGCCAATCATTTGTCATGGATTTTTGGTATGCCTTCAACAAGATGGCAACGCATGGAAAACTGCACTTTAGTATCTCGATGCCAGTTTGCATTCCGTCAAATAAGATGTGTGCAACTAATGGTCAAACATTTTGTTTGTGCAATCATCCACATTCATGTCTCATTGGTCCTGGGGTATGGTTCTCGCGTATGGTGTGACTGGTCTTGAGTTTCAAATTCCAGACAAGGCCACTCTCATTAACTTGAAATCACAACCTTTCTGCAGCTATTTTCTTCTTTGTATTTCATCATCATCCACCTAACAAGAGACCATTAGTTGAAAGCCACGAGGTACTTCAAGTCAAGATCTCCATTACCAAAGCTTAGCGGAACCATTTAGGTTTGTATCGTGACATGGAGATTCAAGCAAGGTTGGATGAATCTTATTTGAAGTGTGCAGCAAGTCTGAGAATTTGAAGCTAACTACTGTGCTCAGATCATCACACCTAAGTTTTGAGAAGACCAGTCGGACTTGTTTCACACAACTTAAATGGAACCCAACAACGACAACCCAGATGGGACTTGAACCCACAATCCCCAGCTTTGAAGGCTGATGCCTTATCCATTAGGCCAATGGGTCAACACTAGCCTTTGTCATATCTGATGTATGGCTCAGGAAGTTCTTGTTACTCAGAAAACAGTACTTTAGGATCCCTATGCCATATTGCATTCAGACGATCTGGTGTGTACACCTAATGACAAAACAGCTTCTCTGAGGAGTTTTCCATTGTCATGTTTTTTTGACCTAAGGGTATGAACCTAGCTTTTGAGGGTAACACTGGATTGTCTTGCACAGTCAACTTAAAAGGTACTGCATCAAAGACAACCCAGTTGGTACTGTAAACCCACAATCCCCAGCTTCGAAGGCTGGTGCCTTATCCATTAGGCCACTGGACTGTTTTATACTTACTGTGAACTGTAATATGCCTCCAGAGAGTTGCTGACACACGTAACAAAAACAACATGAACAAAGAGTAGTTTGGATCGGTCTCACAGAATTTTTTGTGGCACTGCAGACTGCCTCTACAGGGCTTGTTGGTCTAGGGGTATGATTCTCGCTTCGGGTGCGAGAGGTCCCGGGTTCAAATCCCGGACGAGCCCTACGACTGTCATAGAGAAAGAAGTGGTGGTGTGCTATCTAAGGTGTTTCTGTGTTAATTGTAGCAGCTTTTGCTGTGACTTTAGTGAATGAACATTTAGTGGACTTCTGATCTAAATCAGTCTAACATGTACAATTATACAGACAAAAAAAGGAGTGGCAATGATTCGGTTGTTAGATTTGTTTATGAATCTTGAACAACCCACCACCTTTATATGTAAGCACCATTTTTTGCTTTGTACACAGTCTCTTCTCTGTAGTGAAGAAGATTTTTATGTACTAAACCTATATGAAGACACATTTAACTGGGTGAGTGGAGGGCCCTACAAATCTGCCATTATATATCTTTGAAAACAGGTGATAGGTTAAGGCAAAGGGGTCATAAAAGAGCATGAGAGAGGACTTGAGGATGCAATGAGAATCATCTGTGTCAGAAAGGCATGAAATGTATACAACACATGTTGAAACTGTCATGTATATTTGAAAAGACACATACTGTATGGGAGAGAAGAGTCCAGTTTAGATGTTTGAAACATAGATACTAGTCATGATTACCAATTGTGAACTGTATGTGGAAAAACGGTGATGATTATATTAGATCTGTAAATTAT
>NC_079438.1:23537753-23632785 GCF_903798145.1 Danio aesculapii
ATAGATAGATAAAAACAGTTTATAGATAGATAGATAGATAGATAGATAGATAGATAGATAGATAGATAGATAGATAGATAGATAGATAGATAGATAAAAACAGTTTATAGATAGATAGATAGATAGATAGATAGATAGATAGATAGATAGATAGATAGATAGATAGATAGATAGATAGATAGATAGATAGATAGATAAAAACAGTTTATAGATAGATAGATAGATAGATAGATAGATAGATAGATAGATAGATAGATAGATAGATAGATAGATAGATAGATAGATAGAAAGACAGAACGATTAGCATGTCATTAGCATGATTCTACCATGAATTAGCATGTTACTAGCATGATTCTAGCATGAACTAGCATGTTACTAGCATAAATTAGCATGTTACTAGCATGATTCTAGCATGAATTAGCATGTTACTAGCATGATTCTAGCATGAATTAGCATGTTATTAGCATGATTCTAGCATGAATTAGCATGCTACTAGCATGAATTAGCATGTTATTAGCATGATTCTAGCATGAACTAGCATGTTACTAGCATGATTCTAGCATGAATTAGCATGTTACTAGCATGATTCTTGCATGAATTAGCATGTTACTAGCACGATTCTAACATGAATTAGCATGTTACTAGCATGATTCTAGCATGAATTAGCATGTTACTAGCATTATTCTAGCACGAATTAGCATGTTACTAGCATGATTCTAGCATGAATTAGCACGTTACTAGCATGGTTGTAGCATGAATTAGCATGATTCTAGCATGAATTAGCATGTTACTAGCATGATTCTAGCATGAATTAGCATGTTACTAGCATGATTCTAACATGAATTAGCATGTTACTAACATGATTCTAGCATGAATTAGCATGTTACTAGCATGATTCTAGCATAAATTAGCATGTTACTAGCATGAATTAGCATGTTACTAGCATGATTCTAGCATGAATTAGCATGTTACTAGCATGATTCTAGCATGAATTAGCATGTTACTAGCATGATTCTAGCATGAATTAGCATGTTACTAGCATGATTCTAGCATGAATTAGCATGTTACTAGCATGATTCTAGTAGGAATTAGCATGTTATTAGCATGATTCTAACATGAATTAGCATGCCATTAGCATGATTCTAGCATGAATTAGCATGTTACTAGCATGATTCTAGCATGAATTAGCATGTTACTAACACGATTCTAGCATGAATTAGCATGTTACTAGCATGATTCTAGCATGAATTAGCATGTTACTAGCACGATTCTAGCTTGAATTAGCATGTTATTAGCATGATTCTAGCATGAACTAGCATGTTACTAGCATGATTACAACATGAATTGGCATTGTTACTAGCATGATTCTAGCATGAATTAGCATGTTACTAGCATGATTCTAGCATGAATTAGCATGTTACTAGCATGATTCTAGCATGAATTAGCATGTTATTAGCGTGATTCTAGCATGAATTAGCATGTTACTATTGTGATTCTAGCATGAATTAGCATGTTACTAGCATGATTCTAGCATGAATTAGCATGTTATTAGCGTGATTCTAGCATGAATTAGCATGTTACTAACATGATTCTAGCATGAATTAGCATGTTACTAGCATGATTCTAGCTTGAATTAGCATGTTGCTAGTCATTGCTAGCATGTGAACCATACAGGATTCATAGTGTGTTAGCATGAGTCAAATAAGCCAACCCCCGCTTCTCTACGATGTTCTGATACTGAGATATAGCTGCTGTTATATCGTTGCTAGGTTAGTCTGTTTTGTTGCTATGGAGTTGATTGACAGCTTAGACTGATGATGTATCAAAGCTTCTTGCCAGTATGAACAGTTAAAAACAACCCCCATGTCTCTATAACACTGCAGCAGGACGAAATCAATCTGGGCCTCTATAATGGCAGTCTATGGGACAGTTGCTAGGGTGCAATATCTGGTAGTTAGGGTGTGGCTAGAAAGTTAAAAGGTGATCAGTGATTGGCTGCTGGCTAGACTGAGTTAAATGAGCTCAGTCATTAGTCTGTAGGACAGTCTGATGCAGAGTTCTGAGCTCACAAAGTTTGATCCAATGTAAAGTCAATGAGCATCATTTGCAATGGAAGTCTATGGGACAGTTTCTAGGGTCCAAAAGTGGTTGCTAGGGCGTGGCTAGAAAGTTTAAAGGTGATCAGTCATTGGCAGTTAGGTAGTCTGAGTTAAATGAGCCCAGTTAGAAGTCTGTGTGACATTCTGACGCAGAGTTATGAGATCACAAAGTTTGCCCCCATGTTAAGCCTATGGGATTTTTTCGGTGGTCCCGGGACGTTTTTCGGAAAACCGAAAGTCGGATCAGTCTGAGGAGATATAGCAATCCGAGTCCGAATAGTTCGGAGGTCTGGTGCGAGTTTGGTGGTCATAGCTTGAAAGCTCTAGGAGGAGATAGAGTTAGAAATTTAGTCTCAGAAGAAGAATAATAAAAAAAAAAATAATAATAATAACTAGATATTAAAGTTTGAGGACAAACTTTATGGTGGCTTGAAAAGCCGAGTCTAAAAGTTTGAAGTCGTTTTAAAGTGTAAATAACTGAAGCAGTTTTTATGAAGTTTGAAACAGTCGGCATAGATAATTACATTTATGTTAGCATGTTACTAGTATAGATTGGCATGTTTCTTGGTAGGCAGTTGCTAGGTTGTTCTAAGTGCTTGCTAAGGTGTTGCTAGGCGGTTGCTAAGGTGTTGCTAGGTTGTTGCTAGGCAGTTGCTAAAGTTCTATGAGTGGTTGCTCATTAGCATGTTACTAGCATGATTCTAGCATGAATTACCTTGTTACTAGCATGTTTCTAGCATGAATTAGCATGTTACTAGCATGTTTCTAGCATGAATTAGCATGTTACTAGCATGTTTCTAGCATGAATTAGCATGTTACTAGCATGTTTCTAGCATGATTTAGCATATTATTAGCATGATTCTAGCATGAATTAGCATGTTTCTAGCATGAATTAGCATGTTACTAGCATATTTCTAGCATGAATTAGCATGTTATTAGCATGATTCTAGCATGAATTAGCATGTTACTAGCATGATTCTTGCATGAATTAGCATGTTACTAGCATGTTTCTAGCATGAATTAGCATGTTACTAACATGTTTCTAGCATGAATTAGCATGTTACTAGCATGATTCTAGCATGAATTAGCATGTTACTAGCATGATTCTAGCATGAATTAGCATGTTACTAGCATGTTTCTAGCATGAATTAGCATGTTACTAGCATGTTTCTAGCATGATTTAGCATGCTATTAGCATGATTCTAGCATGAATTAGCATGTTTCTAGCATGAATTAGCATGATTCTAGCATGAATTAGCGTGTTACTAGCATGTTTCTAGCATGAATTAGCATGTTACTAGCATGATTCTAGCATGAATTAGCATGTTACTAGCATGATTCTAGCATGAATTAGCATGTTATTAGCATGATTCTAGCATGAATTAGCATGTTACTAGCATGATTCTAGCATGAATTAGCATGTTATTAGCATGATTCTAGCATGAATTAGCATGTTACTAGCATGATTCTAGCATGAATTAGCATGTTACTAGCATGTTTCTAGCATGAATTAGCATGTTATTAGCATGATTCTAGCATGAATTAGCATGTTACTAGCATGATTCTAGCATGAATTAGCATGTTACTAGCATGATTCTAGCATGAATTAGCATGTTACTAGCATGTTTCTAGCATTAATTAGCATGATTTGGCATGTCTCTAGCATGAATTAGCATGTTATTAGCATGATTCTAGCATGAATTAGCATGTTTCTAGCATGAATTAGCATGTTATTAGCATGATTCTAGCATGAATTAGCATGATACTAGCATGATTCTAGCATGAATTAGCATGTTACTAGCATGTTTCTAGCATGAATTAGCATGTTACTAGCATGATTCTAGCATGAATTAGCATGTTACTAGCATGATTCTAGCATGAATTAGCATGTTATTAGCATGATTCTAGCATGAATTAGCATGTTACTAGCATGATTCTAGCATGGATTAGCATGTTACTAGCATGATTCTAGCATGAATTAGCATGTTACTAGCATGATTCTAGCATGTTACTAGCATGTTTCTAGCATGAATTAGCATGTTACTAGCATGTTTCTAGCATGAATTAGCATGATTCTAGCATGAGTTAGCATGTTTCTAGCATGAATTAGCATGTAACTAGCATGATTCTAGCATTAATTAGCATGTAACTAGCATGTTACTAGCATGATTCTAGCATGAATCAGCTTGTTTCTAGCATGAATTAGCATGTTGTTAGCATGATTCTAGCATGAATTAGCATGTTACTAGCATGACTAGCATGTCACTATAGTGTTGCTAGCACCTTTCTAGCAAGATTAGCATGTCAGTAGGATGTTAAAACTGTTAGCGTGTGTTAGAATAGCTAGTCACAGTCTCTGGGACAGTTGCTAGGGTGCTGAAATTGGTTGCTAGGGAGTGGCTAGTAAGTTTAAAGGTAATCAGTGATTGGCTGCTGGCTAGACTGAGTTGAATGAGGCCAGACTCTAGTCTGTAGGACAGTCTGATGCAGAGTTATGAGCTCACAAAGGTTGATCCAATGTTAAGTAAATGGGAGTCTTTTACAATGGAAGTCTATGGGACAGTTGCTAGGGTGCTGTAAGTGGTTGCTAGGGAGTGGCTAGTAAGTTAAAAAGTCATCAGTTATTGGCTGCTGGCTAGACTGAGTTAAATGAGTCCAGTTAGAAGTCTGTAGGACAGTCTGATGCAGAGTTATGAGCTCACAAAGTTTGACCCAATGTTAAGTCAATGGGACTTTTGGGATTTTTCTGGGTCGTTTTTTCGGAAAACCCAAGGTCGGATCAGTTAGAAAAGATATAGCAACCCGAGTCAGACCAGTTTGAAGGTTTGACGAAAGTTTGAAGTATGTAGCTTGAAAGGCCTAGGAGGAGATACACTTAGAAATTAGTCTCAGAAGAATAAGAAGAAGAAGAAGAAGAAGAAGAAGAAGAAGAATAATAACTAGATTATTAAAGTTTGAGGACAAACTTTGAGGCTGGCTTGTGAAAGCCTGTTGGTAATAGTTTATTTAGTTTAAAGTAGTTTTAAAAAGTATGAAAAGATAGATAGATAGATAGATAGATAGATAGATAGATAGATAGATAGATAGATAGATAGATAGACAGATAGACAGACAGACAGACAGACAGACAGACAGATAGATAGATAGATAGATAGATAGATAGATAGATAGATAGATAGATAGATAGATATTAGCTCGAATTAGCATGTTACTAGCATGATTCTAGCATGAATTAGCATGTTACTAGCATGATTCTAACATGATTTAGCATATTGCTAGCATGATTCTAGCATGAATTAGCATGTTACTAGCATGATTCTACCATGAAGTAGTATGTTACTAGCATAAATTAGCATGTTACTGACATGATTCTAGCATGAATTAGCATGTTACTAGCATGATTCTAGAAAGAATTAGCATGTTACTAGCATGATCCTAGCATGAATTAGCATGTTACTAGCAAGATTCTAGCATTAATTAGCATGTTACTAGCATGATTCTAGCATGATTTAGCATGTTACTAGCATGATTCTAGCATGAATTAGCATGTTACTAGCACGATTCTAGCATGTTACTAGCATGATTCTAGCATGAACTAGCATGATTCTAGCATGAATTAGTCTGTTTACTAGCATGATTCTAGCATGAATTAGCATGTTACTAGCATGATTCTAGCATGAATTAGCATGATTCTAGCATGAATTAGCATGTTACTAGCATGATTCTAGCATGAATTAGCATCGTTCTAGCATGAATTAGCATGTTACTAGCATGATTCTAGCATGAATTAGCATCGTTCTAGCATGAATTAGCATGTTACTAGCATGATTCTAGCATGAATTGGCATGTTACTAGCATGATTCTAGCATGAATTAGCATGTTACTAGCATGATTCTAGCATGAATTAGCATGTTACTAGCAAGATTCTAGCTTGAATTAACATCATTCTAGCATGAATTAGCATGTTACTAGCATGATTCTAGCATGAATTAGCATGATTCTAGCATGAATTAGCATGTTACTAGCATGATTCTAGCATGAATTAGCATGTTACTAGCATGATTCTAGCATGAATTGGCATGTTACTAGCATGATTCTAGCATGAATTAGCATGTTACTAGCATGATTCAAGCATGAATTACCATGTTACTAGCATGATTCTAGCATGAATTAGCATCGTTCTAGCATGAATTAGCATGTTACTAGCATGATTCTAGCATGAATTAGCATGTTACTAGCATGATTCTAGCATGAATTAGCATCGTTCTAGCATGAATTAGCATGTTACTAGCATGATTCTAGCATGAATTAGCATGTTACTAGCATGATTCTAGCATGAATTAGCATCGTTCTAGCATGAATTAGCATGTTACTAGCATGATTCTAGCATGAATTAGCATGTTACTAGCAAGATTCTAGCATGAATTAGCATGTTACTAGCATGATTCTAGCATGAATTAGCATGTTACTAGCATGATTCTAGCATGAATCAGCATGTTACTAGCATGATTCTAGCATGAATTAGCATGTTACTAGCATGATTCTAGCATGAATTAGCATGTTACTAGCATGATTCTAGCATGAATTAGCATGTTACTAGCAAGATTCTAGCATGAATTAGCATGTTACTAGCATGATTCTAGCATGAATTAGCATGTTATTAGCATGATTCTAGCATGAATTACCATGTTATTAGCATGATTCTAGCATAAATTAGCATGTTACTAGCATGATTCTAGCATGAATTAGCATGTTACTACCGTGATTCTAGCATGAATTAGCATCGTTCTAGCATGAATTAGCCTGTTACTAGCATGATTCTAGCATGATTTAGCATGTTACTAGCATGATTCTAGCATGAATTAGCATGTTACTAGCATGATTCTAGCATGAATTAGCATGTTACTAGCATGATTCTAGCATAAATTAGCATGTTACTAGCATGATTCTAGCATGAATTAGCATGTTACTAGCATGATTCTAGCATAAATTAGCATGTTACTAGCATGATTCTAGCATGAATTAGCATGTTACTAGCAAGATTCTAGCATGAATTAGCATGTTATTATCATGATTCTAGCATGAATTAGCATGTTATTAGCATGATTCTAGCATGAATTAGCATGTTATTAGCATGATTCTAGCATGAATTAGCATGTTACTAGCATGATTCTAGCATGACTTAGCATGTTACTAGCATGATTCCAGCATGAATTAGCATGTTACTAGCATGTTTCTAGCATGAATTAGCATCTTACTAGCATGATTCTAGCATGAATTAGCATGTTACTAGCATGATTCCAGCATGAATTAGCATGTTACTAGCAAGATTCTATTATGGATTAGCATGTTACTAGCATGATTCTAGCATGAATTAGCATGTTACTAGCATGATTCCAGCATGAATTAGCATGTTGCTAGTCATTGCTAGCATGTGAACCATACAGGATTTATGGTGTGCTAGCATGAGTCAAATAAGCCAACCCCCGCTTCTCTACGATGTTCTGATACTGAGATATAGCTGCTGTTATATCGTTGCTAGGTTAGTCTGTTTTGTTGCTATGGAGTTGATTGACAGCTTAGACTGATGATGTATCAAAGCTTCTTGCCAGTATGAACAGTTAAAAACAACCCCCATGTCTCTATAACACTGCAGCAGGACGATATCAATCTGGGCCTCTATAATGGCAGTCTATGGGACAGTTGCTAGGGTGCAGTATCTGGTTGTTAGGGTGTGGCTAGAAAGTTAAAAGGCCATCAGTGATTGGCTGCTGGCTAGACTGAGTTAAATGAGCTCAGCCATTAGTCTTTATGACAGTCTGATGCAGAGTTATGAGCTCACAAAGTTTGATCCAATGTAAAGTCAATGAGCATCATTTGCAATGGAAGTCTATGGGACAGTTTCTAGGGTCCAAAAGTGGTTGCTAGGGCGTGGCTAGAAAGTTTAAAGCTCATCAGTTATTGGCAGTTAGGTAGTCTGAGTTAAATGAGCCCAGTTAGAAGTCTGTGTGACATTCTGACGCAGAGTTATGAGCTCACAAAGTTTGACCCCATGTTAAGCCTATGGGATTTTTTCGGTGGTCCCGGGACGTTTTTCGGAAAACCGAAAGTCGGATCAGTCTGAGGAGATATAGCAATCCGAGTCCGAATAGTTCGGAGGTCTGGTGCGAGTTTGGTGGTCATAGCTTGAAAGCTCTAGGAGGAGATAGAGTTAGAAATTTAGTCTCAGAAGAAGAATAATAAAAAAAAAAAAATAATAATAATAAGTTTAAATAGGATAACAGTAGTCTGGCTTGCTGCACAAGCCAGCCTAATAAGTTTAAGATAGATAACAGTATGCTGGCTTTTCAAGCCACCATAATAACTAGATATTAAAGTTTGAGGACAAACTTTATGGTGGCTTGAAAAGCCGAGTCTAAAAGTTTGAAGTCGTTTTAAAGTGTAAATAACTGAAGCAGTTTTTATGAAGTTTGAAACAGTCGGCATAGATAAGTACATATATGTTAGCATGTTTCTAGGTTGTTGCTAGGCGGTTGCTAAAGTATTCTGTGTGGTTGCTAGGCAGTTGCTAACATAAATTAGCATGATTCTAGCATTAATTAGCATGTAACTAGCATGTTTCTAGCATGAATTAGCATGTTACTAGCATGATTCTAGCATGAATTAGCAAGTAACTAGCATGATTCTAACATGAATTAGCATGTAACTAGCATGATTCTAGCATGAATTAGCATGTTACTAGCATGTTTCTAGCATGAATTAGCATGATTCTAGCATGAATTAGCATGTTACTAGCATGTTTCTAGCATGAATTAGCATGTTACTAGCATGTTTCTAGCATGAATTAGCATGTTACTAGCATGATTCTAGCATGAATTAGCATGTTTCTAGCATGTTTCTAGCATGAATTAGCATGTTGTTAGCATGAATTAGCATGTTTCTAGCATGATTCTAGCATGTTACTAGCATGTTTCTAGCATGTTTCTAGCATGAATTAGCATGTAACTAGCATGATTCTAGCATGAATTAGCATGTAACTAGCATGATTCTAGCATGAATTAGCATGTTACTAGCATGTTTCTAGCATGAATTAGCATGATTCTAGCATGAATTAGCATGTTACTAGCATGTTTCTAGCATGAATTAGCATGTTACTAGCATGATTCTAGCATGAATTAGCATGTTTCTAGCATGAATTAGCATGTTACTAGCATGTTTCTAGCATGATTTAGCATGTTATTAGCATGATTCTAGCATGAAGTAGCATGTTTCTAGCATGAATTACCTTGTTACTAGCATGATTCTAGCATGAATTAGCATGTTACTAGCATGAATTAGCATGTTACTAGCATGTTTCTAGCATGAATTAGCATGTTACTAGCATGATTCTAGCATGAATTAGCATGTTACTAACATGATTCTAGCATGAATTAGCATGTTATTAGCATGATTCTAGCATGAATTAGCATGTTACTAGCATGATTCTAGCATGAATTAGCATGTTACTAGCATGATTCTAGCATGGATTAGCATGTAACTAGCATGATTCTAGCATGAATTAGCATGTTACTAGCATGTTTCTAGCATGAATTAGCATGATTCTAGCATGAATTAGCATGTTACTAGCATGATTCTAGCATGAATTAGCATGTTACTAGCATGTTTCTAGCATGAATTAGCATGTTACTAGCATGATTCTAGCATGAATTAGCATGTTACTAGCATGTTTCTAGCATTAATTAGCATGTTATTAGCATGATTCTAGCATGAATTAGCATGTTATTAGCATAATTCTAGCATGAATTAGCATGTTACTAGCATGTTTCTAGCATGAATTAGCATGTTACTAGCATGATTCTAGCATGAATTAGCATGTTATTAGCATGATTCTAGCATGAATTAGCATGTTACTAGCATGATTCGAGCATGAATTAGCATGTTACTAGCATGATTCTAGCATGGATTAGCATGTTACTAGCATGATTCTAGCATGAAATAGCATGTTACTAGCATGTTTCTAGCATGAATTAGCATGTTACTAGCATGTTTCTAGCTTGAATTAGCATGTTGTTAGCATGATTTTAGCATGAATTAGCATGTTTCTAGCATGAATTAGCATGTAACTAGCATGATTCTAGCATTAATTAGCATGTAACTAGTATGTTACTAGCATGATTCTAGCATGAATCAGCTTGTTTCTAGCATTAATTAGCATGTTTTTAGCATGATTCTAGCATGAAATAGCATGTTACTAGCATGACTAGCATGTCACTATCATTTTGCTAGCATCTTTCTACCAAGATTAGCATGTCAGTAGGATGTTAAAACTGTTAGCGTGTGTTAGAATAGCTAGTCACAGTCTCTGGGACAGTTGCTAGGGTGCTGAAATTGGTTGCTAGGGAGTGGCTAGTAAGTTTAAAGGTAATCAGTGATTGGCTGCTGGCTAGACTGAGTTGAATGAGGCCAGACTCTAGTCTGTAGGACAGTCTGATGCAGAGTTATGAGCTCACAAAGGTTGATCCAATGTTAAGTCAATGGGAGTCTTTTACAATGGAGATCTATGGGACAGTTGCTAGGGTGCTGTAAGTGGTTGCCAGGGAGTGGCTAGTAAGTTAAAAAGTCATCAGTTATTGGCTGCTGGCTAGACTGAGTTAAATGAGTCCACTTAGAAGTCTGTAGGACAGTCTGATGCAGAGTTATGAGCTCACAAAGTTTGACCCAATATTAAGTCTATGGGACTTTGGGGATTTTTCTGGGTCGTTTTTCAGAAAACCCAAAGTCGGATCAGTTAGAAAAGATATAGCAACCCGAGTCAGACCAGTTTGAAGGTTTGACGAAAGTTTGAAGTATGTAGCTTGAAAGGCCTAGGAGGAGATACACTTAGAAATTAGTCTCAGAAGAATAAGAAGAAGAAGAAGAAGAAGAAGAAGAAGAAGAAGAAGAAGAAGTTTAAGATAGATAACAGTATGCTGGCTTTTCAAGCCACCATAATAATAAGTTTAAGATAGATAACAGTATGCTGGCTTTTCAAGCCACCATAATAAGTTTAAATAGGATAACAGTAGGTTGGCTTTGACAAGCCAGCCTAATAAGGGGTTTTGAATAACATAAGAAAAAGAGTAATTTGCATGCAAATGATCTGTGTTTTCCTAAGAGGGCCTTGACGGATAGGATAAACATTAACTAGTAACTGTTACCCATATTTGGGCAATTTTTAAATGGATGTTTGATATGCACAGAGCATTTATAATTTTAAGAGAGAGTCTTTAATGTGCGGTGACAGTTAAGAGATTAAAGCAGATTAAGTTTAAGTAGAGAGATGCGCGCAAAGTCCTACGATACCGCTCTGTTAAAGGTAAAGCAGAGGGCTGCATGGGTAGGCAAAAATCCTGTGGTTACCGCTCTAAGGTTAGAGGCTGCTCGGACAGGTCACTCAAGAGGAGTGTAGTGAAAATCCTGTGGTTACCGCTTCAGTTTTAGGTAAAAAACATGAAGGCTGCTCGGGCAGGTCACTCAAGAGGAGTGTAGTGTAGTGTATTTATTCAATTGTATGTGTTTGTGTATTTGCTGCTTCAGGTTGAGGCAAAATAGTCCATATTGGTGTGCAGAGAAGGCTCCCTTCCTCCTCCTTGACTGGAACGAGGATAGGGGGATGCAGCTCATGTTACACTGAGTGGAGGAGAGGAGTGAATGAGAAGAGAAAAATAATAAGAGTAAAAGTGTGAATGTGTTTAAAAGTATGTTTTCAATAAAGAGAAGGTTAAAATAATGATGATAGTAGATTATAATATAAAAGGAGGGCTGCAAATTTGTGGTGTGATTTAAAGAGCAATAAGAATAGTAATTGATGCAGATCAGGGAAGAGATTATGATATAAAGGAGGAGTCTCCTAAACCAAAACTGATGGAACATATCGCATTCGAAGGACACAGACTGAAAAGGCAGAAGAATATACTAGTTAAACATTTTTCTGAAAATGATCTTTGTGTTTTAAGTTGTGTTTATGTTAAAAAAAGAACAATGAGTGCACTGAAGCAGAGTGGACTGAAATTCCTGACATAGCAACAGGTGGAAGACAGTCTGCCCAAGGATGGGGGTAAGAGAGAGATTTATGGTGTCCATGTGTGAACAGTAAAAGAGAATATCAAACTATTATATAAAATAAAAAGATAGACTTTAACATAATCATAATGGGTATAATATAAGTTATTAAATGAAGAGACATATTACAAAGTGCTACAGCAAGATAATTGAAATAGGGAAATACCAATAATAGAGTAAGATATAATTAATAGTGTTATATTATAGAAAATGAAACTAAAATAAATTCATTAAAAGCTATACTAATTAACTAATGAAGCCATAGTTTATGAATATATGGAGATAAAGAGAGTATGAAGTAAAATAATAGATTAATAAATAAATAGATTTACTAAGCAAGTATGAATAAATATTAGATAAGTTAGTTATTTGACAAAGATAAAAATGAGAGAGGAAAACTGAAGATTTAAGGATAACGTGTGTAAAATAAAATAAATTTAAAAAGGTTAAAATGTATAAGTAAACCTAAGAGCTAAAAATGCAAATTAGGGAAAGGAAAAAAAGAAAAAAAAAAAAAGAATAGAATAGAAATAGAAAAAAATAAGTCCAAACACTGTTTAATAGAGAAAAAATGAGATGATTAAAAATGTAGAAAATGTTTCAAATATAGGTATATTAACAGAATAGATAATAAAAACTAGAAAAATCAGTAACATTCTGAAGAAACTAAGGTTTGCTTTTAGAGGATTAGTTTATATTTAAGAGCAATAAAAATGTTTTGTCATCTTTATCAAAGTCAGTTACATGTTATCTGAGCCATCATCTATTTGGAGTAAAGCACAGTGATTCAGATGAAATTCATAGAAGCTAGGTAAATGTAAAGAACATGATGGAGTGAGTTAAAAAGTTATTTTTTAAAAGTTCATGCAGTAAGGAGCTAAACTGATAATTAAGCATTGCATTTTAAAAATGAAAAATGGTTCTAGTAAGCAAATATGTGGGTTAAATTAATACTATGAACCCTAAGCTATAGCCGTAATGATTTTGAACATTTATACCAGATATTAGGCCACCATGTAGTACTGTTTAATTAAAACAGATCTGGAAATGAGAAATAAAATATTCAAATATGTGGCAGAGAATATAAAATATAAAAAATGACAAATGGCAAAATGAAGGAACATTTGATGCAGGCATAGGGAAAATAGAAACTGAGTATGGAAAATGTTAGGGAAATTAAAAAATCTTAGTAAAGAAACACTAGTATAGATAAGCAAAAATGCACAATCTGAAGCTAAAGAAACACTAGTATAGATAAGCAAAAATGCACAATCTGAAGCTAAAGAAACACTAGTATAGATAAGCAAAAATGCACAATCTGAAGCTAAAGAAACACTAGTATAGATAAGCAAAAATGCACAATCTGAAGCTAAAGAAATTAATTAGAATAACACTAAATAAATAGAAAATTATATCATATTTACATATGATAATAATTACTGGAGGAAAAATAAGCTGATAACAAAGAGAAGATAATAGATGGAAGGAGTCTTCATTTGATGGAGAAAATATGGGAAAGAGGAAAAAGACTTTTATTAAGTCATGGGCTAAATTCCATATATTATTTAAGAGGATATAGGGATGGAGTTTGGTGGACTGTAGTCTTGTACCTACCAGACATCTCTGAGTGCACTGGCAAATAGGAAAGGTGGTTGAGAAACACAATGGACAAACTGTTGGCTGTGGACATTTGTGAAAGCAGTGAGGCAGGCACTGCACGCCCAGGATTTACTGAGGACTGAAAAGGCTACTGATGTTCAGAGACCTTAAAAAGAGTCAAACAAGAGAATGATGAACTGATCAAAACAAGAAAAAGTGCACCACCAGAACTTTACATCAGCTAAATGAAAGAAAATAAGCCAGAACTAAGAGAGAGGGGGAAAACACTGTGCCCTGATAAGGAAAAATGTGTTGAGTCTGGACACCACAGAAAAGACTCCAGAGCCAATCTATGAACCAGCTGTCTTCTCAGGGTGCGAGGAGGGAGAGTCTGGCAGTCCATCTCAAAGCAGTCGAACTATAGTCCAAATTGAGTATAATGTGACCACTCAGAAGGAAAATTAAGAGCAAAAGTGTACCTACCCATTCTTGTCTCAAATCAGACTCCTGCCAATTTGATAGAGAAATATTATGTAAATTGAAGAAAAGTGTTATATGAAAATATACGATGAAAATTTAAATGTGTAATGTTGAAATTATAAATTATGATGAATGTTAAATAATTTGGTTAATTTTCATAGGTTTAATCATAGAGATCCTTAAACATAGAAGGATAAAGTACAATGCATGGTGGTGACTAAAAAAAAAAGACAGCTTTTGATAGCTGAAGAAATAATTTGGATTAGAAATTTTGATGGGATTAAATATTTAAGTAAAAATTAAGGAAATATCTTAGCATAATCCTATTTTGAGTAATCTAAACCAAGATTTGAGAGAAAAATGATGTAAGAGATTAAGACAGAGAAAAGTGTTTTATACTTAAAAAAGAGATTAGAACAAAAAAAAATGAAATGAACAGGTTGGGTACAATATAGGTAAAAAAGTGACAATTCTAAATAAACTAAAAGAATAATTGAAAGAGAAAACTGTTTAAGAAAACAGATTTTGTTTCACAAATAATCATATGTGAAGAAATTATTTAAAGCAAAAAGGAATAAGGACCAAAGAGGAAAAACCAGAATAGATAGAGAAGAACCTATAAAGAAATAAGTAATTTTTTTTTTTTTTTTTTTTTTTTTTTATTGTATGCCCATATTCACAAAACATTAACATCAAAATGTTTTAACATTAAAGAGAATGTACAGTCTTGAGAGTGAAAGTAACAGAGAAATTAATGTAAAAAAAATAATAATAATAAATAGGTGAAGAATAATTAAAAGTACAATTACATCATCTTAGAGTAGTCTTTAAGTGTAGGTTATAACAAAGAGTGTAAATGAATGTCAAGGATGTTGTATTAACTTAAGAGAGCTCTTTTATGTACTCCCAAAGGGGAGACCAAATTGACCAAAATCTATCAGATTTTTTATGTTTGTCATAGGTACGTTTTTCTAATGGTAGCCATGTAGCAATCTGTGATATCCACATTTTAAAAGATGGAGCTTGTGATGCAGACCAGAGTAGCAAAATACATTTTTTAGCTAAATATACCGATACAATAAATAACTGGAATGCATCTTTTTTAAACAGATTATTTGCATTAAGATTCAATAAGTACAGAGCTGGGGTCATGTCAAAATTAAGCTTAAGAATATTTTCCAGTACCTTATGTATTTTCTTCCAAAATGGCAAAATTTTGTCACAGTCCCAAAAACTATGAATGAATGTACCTTTATCTTTTTTACATTTAAAACACAGGTCTGTGGCATTGGCAAACATTTTCTTAATACATAATGGAGTAAAGTAGATCCTATTAAAAAATTTAAAATTAAGCTCATGGATCCCAAGAGAGGTACACTTCGGATATATATTATCACATACAATTTTCCAGTCATTTTCTTCAATAGTTTGACCAATATCCTTCTCCCAAACATCTTTAAGTCCTAGCCAGGCAGAAGTGCAATTGTTAGACAAAGTGTCATAAATCCTTGTTATCAGTCCTTTTAAACAAGCTGAATTCAGTAAAAGGTATTCAATCTCTGTTGTTTTGGATCTCAGCTCTCCTTTGTCCAACTTTGGTTTTAAAAAATGTCGTAATTGTAGATATTTATAAAAATTGGATTTTGGAACGTTATATTGATCTACAATCTGTTGGAAAGATTTTATGGTGCCTTCTGAAAGTAAGCAAGATATTTGAGAGATGCCCAGTTCCCGCCATGCTGAAAAAACAGTGTTTTGCAATGCTAAAGGCATATCAGGATTGAAAGAAAGTGGGGAGAACAGGGAGAAAGGGGTGGAGATTCCTATATGTGTCTTTACATCTTTCCAAGTTCTAAGAGTATTTGATATGATAAAATGTTCAGAAATCTTTTTTAGTTTAATATAATTCTTAACAAATGGTAAATATTTAATTGGTAAAGGGGAGCAAGCTGTTTCTTCCATTTTAAACCAAATAGAGTTAGTCCTCTCATTACACCAGCTAATCATGTTTTTTATTTGGGCTGCCCAATAATACAACTGGAGATTTGGCAAGCCTATTCCACCCCTGTCTTTAGGCTTCATTAATTTAGAAATTTTAATACGCGGTCTTTTATTGTTCCAGATAAACTTTGAGATGTGTTTATTAAGATCTTTGAAAAATGAATTTGCTAAGTAGCTCGGTATGGACTGGAATAAATATAAGAATTTAGGAAGTACATTCATTTTTATTACATTTATTCTTCCTAGAAATGAGATTGGGAGTGAACACCATGTTTTCAGATTAAGTTTGAGTTTTTCTATAAGAGGTGTATAATTATGTTTAATAAGGTCTTTAAGTGAAGATGTGACATGGATTCCTAGATATCTAAAGCCAGTTTCTGATAATTTGAATGGGGAAATTAATTTTATATGTTCCAAAGAAGGGGTGTTTAAGGGTAAAGCTATGGATTTGGAAAGATTTATTCTGTAACCAGATAAACTACTGTAGTGTGAGATGCATTCCAGCAATGCTGGAATAGACTGCTCTGGTTTGGACATAAATATGAGCACATCATCTGCATAAAGTGAGGTACGATGATCTTCCCCTCCTATTAAAATACCGTGGAAATTTCTGTTTTGTCTGATGAGTTCTGCTAGGGGTTCGATAACTAAAGCGAAAAGCAAAGGTGAAAGAGGACAGCCCTGCCTCGTCCCTCTTCCTATGCAAAATGGAGTCGAAGTGAGACCATTTGTAACTACTGTTGCTTTAGGATCAGAGTAAAGCAACTGGATCCACTTAATAAAATTATTTCCCAGATTAAATTTATCAAGAGTCGCAAATAAGAAGTCCCACTCGACTCTGTCAAAAGCTTTATCGGCGTCAAGGGAGAGAACAAGTGCTGGGTGTCCCTCACCCTGGACAAAATTAATAACATTTAAGAGTCTGCGTATATTATCTGTTCCATAACGTGATTTTATGAAACCTGTTTGGTCTGGCTTAATTAACTTTGGGAGCATACTCTCTAATCTACATGCCAAAACCTTTGCTAGTATTTTAGAATCTGTATTAAGTAGACTAATTGGTCTGTATGATGCACAATCTTGGGGATCTTTATCTTTCTTAAGTATTACACAGATGTTTGCTGTTTTTCAAGTTTCAGGAATCGTGCCTTGATCTAAGATATTTTGTAAAGCTGGAACCAAAATGTTAGAAAGTTCAGGCCAGAATGATTTATAAAATTCTGAGGGGAAACCATCAGGTCCTGGCGATTTGTTGGATGACATTGATTGTATCGCAGCTAGGACCTCTTCTGGAGTTATAGGCGAATTAAGATAATCTCTATCTTTATCTGAAATAATTGGAAGAAAAATATTATTGAAAAAAGTTGCAGTTGTGAAGCACTGTCTTGTGAGCTATAGAGTGATTCATAGTAGGATCGGAATGTGTTATTTATAATGGCAGAGTCATATGTAGAGGTACCATTTGACATCTTTAGGGATTTGATTGTTCGTTCTGATTGTTCCTTTTTAATCTGATATGCTAACAATCGGCCAGGTTTGTTTGCATTCTCATAATAATTCTGTTTGGAAAGAAAAATTAGTTTTTTGATATGATTAGTGTGATCAAGGTTAAGTTTAGCCCTAGCATGACATAAAGTAGACCAGTTTGATTGAGTGGGGTTACTGCTATGTAGATGTTCAAGTCTTTTGACCTCTTTTTCTAAATCTTGTCGTTTAGCTATGAGAGCTTTCTTATGCGCAGCAGTATAAGAAATAATATATCCCCGAATTGTGGCCTTGGCTGCATCCCACATTATTGTGGGAGAGACAGGTGAATTTTTATTATCTGACCAATAATTCTGTATTGATTACCGTACAATATTACAAAATTTGGGGTCCAGTAACAAAGAAGAGTTTAATTTCCAGGTCTTGTTTTTTGTTTTGGGGATTTCTAATTTAATATCTAATTGAACTGGAGCGTGGTCTGAAATGGTAATTGAACCAATTTGACTAAAAGATGCAAGATTAAAATAGGTGTTTGGAATAAAAATATAATCAATTCTTGAGTATGAACAATGTGGGTTAGAATAAAATGTATAGTCTCTAGTAGTAGGGTTTAATTCTCTCCAACTATCAATTAGGCCAATTTCTTTACATAATTTTTTAAGTACCAAAGAGGATTTAGGATTAACTATAGTTCCTGATGAAGATCTGTCTAGTCTTTCATCTATCACACAATTAAAATCTCCAGCACAGATCCCCAGTCCTGTGCAGTGTTCATTAAATAACAAAATGATTTTAGACATAAATTTGTGAGAATCTTCATTGGGCGCATAGACATTCATCATTGTGATGTGCTGCCCATGCAAAAGGCCAGTGACCAAAATGAATCTACCTTCAGGATCTCTAATTTGTTTTTTTTAAAATAAATGGCAAGTGTTTATTAATTAAAATAGCTGTACCTCTTTTCCTGGGATTATTTATGCATGAAGAATAATACACTTGACCCACCCAATCTCGTTTCAATTTTAAATGTTCACTATCCGATAGGTGTGTTTCCTGAAGCATAGCCACTTTAACTTTTTCCTTTTTTAAAAAAGTTAAAACTTTTTTCTTTTTAATCACATGTCCTAATCCTTTGACATTCCATGTTATAAATTTAGTCGAACTCTCCATTACCACAAGGTGTAAAATAAAATAAAAAGTAGACTGTAGTTTTCTTCATGAAAATAATACAATAACAGAATATGATGGGCAAATTTGTAACCTTAAAGAACAGCAAAAAATGAAAAAACAACTCCCTCTCCCCCACCCCAGGCTCTGTCCCCAAATGACAGTGCCATCTAAATCCCCCTAAACCTAGGTCTCTGTACCTCATTGGGCTCAGGTAAAGAAAAATTATACCTGCTACCAACATAAGGTTCAGGATCATATTTGAGAGACACTTGCCTCACGTTAATCCGCTCCAATAAAGCAAGTATAATCTCGGAGTACCCATACAGCGAGGAGAGAAAAAAAAAGTGAAACATTTGTTTTCATTGAAACAAAAATGACAAGAAAAAGGTGATTAGTCTGTTATATGAATTAACAGTCACATCTGTCATTAAAAATAGAAATGGCGTATGAGAATCCGGATGAAATTAAGTCACTACTCCTCCAAATATAACTCAGATGAAAAAATAATTAAGAATCCCGTCTTCCTCACTTATCTTGCAAAGTCTCAATGAACTCCTCCACCGTGGCCGGGGTGTTAAACGTACGAAGTTCCGAGCCGAAAAGACAGCGCAGCTTGGCCGGGTACGCAAATCCACGGAACATTTTGCAATCTATCAGAATCTTCCTCACAGCATCGAATTCTTTTCGTTTCCTCATCACCTCCACCGATAGATCTTGAATAACATTGCTATTTTAAAATCAAATTTCCAAAAAAACTAAAGACTAATATAAATAAGTATAAACAAACTAAAGCGGTGACTGTGCTGGGATTTTACAGTTTTAAAATGAAATAACTGCATATCTGTTTTTTGGCATAAGCGGAGGTCTTTGCACATTTACAATGTCCCCTGCTGATGAAAAACTCTTTCACTGGTGATTGAGATGGCTAGTGTTGAGAGGAAAGCCTTCCGTAAACCAAAGACCAATGTATAGTGGAGGTCAGTAGGCCCTCTGCTCCTCCACTAAACACTGGCATAAAAATTCTGATTATAAAATGACTAATTATATAGTAGGATAGAGACAGGAGTTAAACATGATTATAAACGAAAATAATTATTATTACTTGTATATTTAAATAGTATAAGTATCAGTGTGATGCACTTAAGAGGAGATCATCTTGTAAAAACTTTAATTATTCAATAATAATAATAATAACAATAAACAAACTATTAAAATATGCATAAACTAATTTGATAAGGAGAGGGTAAAACTAAGTAATACCTGGGTCTGTAACAGCACAACTTTCTCTTTCAATCTGAAAATCATTTTTACACCTGCGCTATGAAAACATTAATGCACTGTGTGATATCCGTTGCACTCGTCAGAGCTAGCAGAGCTGCAAATCAACCGGTCAGCGCGGTTTGGCTTATTAATAGTTTTTTTTTTGGGTAGACGTCTGTAACAGTAGTTCTCTGGCATTGGTACACTTCACTGCTGCTACTTACTTTACTCTGCCGCCCCACCTCTTGCTCGCCGCTTATGTGCAGGTAAAGTAAGCTTGCGCCTGTAATCACAGCACCCCCTCTGTTCAAAACATGTATCGCGATTCATTTAACCGGTTTGAAACGTCACATAATTTAATAAATTTTCAATCGGCTCACGGTGAATCGTTACATTACCACACAAGACCGAATACAGTATACTATACGAATTCATCACATGGCCTAACGTTACCATACTTACGCTGTACAGTTTCTCTTGCCACTGAAGAAGCCCGCGACTCCTGAGGGACTGCTGTGGGACGAATATTTGACGGTTGTGTTTCCTGTGTCCGTCGTTCCTCCTGCTGTTCCAATGCAGCAGCTGCTTCTCTTAAAAGCTGGCTTACCGTTTTTTCCATTTTATTCCTTTTAATAAACGTAACAGTAACGTTAGTAACTCTCGCTGTCAAAACCCGGCTTTGCGGCTTCTCCCCTCGAGCTGTGGAAACACTCGACGTCACTTAAATACGCCCCTCCCTCTAATTACCATAGGCTTTGCATACAGGTTGACGTTGAAAATGAAATCTGAAATGAAAAAGTGTCAATAAAAGGAAAGCTTAAATTTACATTTTAATTTGAATTTTGTCACTATTATAGCGTGAACATTAATAACATGCTTTGTAAAAATTGTGTTTGCATTTTATTTTTCAGTTTGGCTTTTCATTTTAATATTGGCAGTCTTGACGCGGAAATGCAGTGAAAATTAAATCTTCAATTTGGAAACTTTATTTTAATTATCAATTTGACAGGGACGATGTGTTGTCAAAGTGAAAATGAAAATGAAAATTAAATAATTTCATTTCGATTTCAATTTTGGCAGATATTTTGCGAACAGTGTTTTAAAATGAAATTGTTAATCTGATTTTCATTTTCATTTCAAATGTTTATTTGATTTATTTAATATTGGCAGGATTTACCTTCCATACACCAGCTCTTCCACCAACGTCAAAGATCACTCCCACCCGAACCATCAAACCACCTCTTACCTTCACCTGCTTCATCTTACGCCTCTGCCAGATCATCACCCATAATCTCTACAAAAATCACTACACAAAACTCAGTCAAATTCCACAGATGCTGGAATTCAAGTCCAAAGCCGATGCAATAAATCAGAACTCCTCAAACTGTACTCCTCAATTACATCACCAACACCGCCTCCAAAGGATACCTCCAGGACAACCAGCTCACGTCAAGCAACCTATCCACCACCCACAGTATCTCCACCTGAAAATACACATTCTGGACCGTCCGAGAACAGCCAAAAAAAAAAACCTACCCCAAGTAGAACTTTATCCAGATGTCGCCTCCAAGAGACCAGGAATACCACCCCCACAATAGACAATAATCAAGAAATGGACACTCTTTCGGACAATAGCCAAGTACCCCTCCACTGGCTACCAGCCCCTCCATCAAATTCAACCCCCAGCCCTTCTCCTCCAGTCCCCTCTGCTGCTCACAACCCTCTCCAATACCAAACCTCTATTAATTTCCTTCTCATCAAATTTCTGACTTTACTTCTAACCCCAATGGCCAACCTCTCCCTGCCAATTTACCACCATCTAGCTTCCCCTCCTTCTTTCCCTCTTCTTCTCTTCACCAAGCACATGCTTCCTACCCCAGCATACCACCTTTCTCACACCTACTTCCAGCTCATGCCCCCTTTTACCTTGTTCTCCATCACTCCCCTCCCTATGCCATGCTCTAGCTTTAGAACCACCCTCAATCTCAAGTTCTGCAAGAAGTTTCATCTTAACAGGTGCAGACATTGATCTCGTGTCACTCTTACCACCCATTACTCCTCCTACGGCTGAGCACATTAGGTTGATTGCGGCAAATTTACCATTAAATCAAAATCATCAGCTACCACCCAACTCCGCACACTTTACTGGCTGAACTCATTATGGCCTTTTCTAGATACACCAACACTATCTGTTCAGTTTTCCCCCAGAGGAGGCAAGAGCTGAACGACTATATGGCCATCATTTCTGAGCTTGTGCTCTCCTATGGGGAAACCATTTTTTACTTACCACAAGCTTTTGTGCCATCCGCATTACTCATTGGCATCAGTGTCCTTACTTGTGGGCTTTGGACACCGATCCCCACAACAAAGTATTTCTAGGTTGCCGCAATCTCTCCTGCGTGGTCTGCCGTTATAGTCTCCACCCCACTACTTCTTGTCACTTTATTATTTCTCCCCCAGTTGCAGACTCTTCTACACCCAAACCCACCAGCTACATTCACCGCCCATCAACCACTGCTATCGCTGCTTTGTTTCCTATTTCCTCCTTCCATTCCAGCGATTCCTGTCA
Organism: Danio aesculapii; assembly: GCF_903798145.1. Taxonomy (NCBI): domain Eukaryota; kingdom Metazoa; phylum Chordata; class Actinopteri; order Cypriniformes; family Danionidae; genus Danio; species Danio aesculapii. Next base: position 23,560,518 of record NC_079438.1, read on the forward strand.
AAATTGTAACATCGACAGGTGCTTTCAACACCTATGCAGATTTTTACATATCTGCTAATACTGTGGCGGCGCACATGCCCATGTTGTCAGCCCAGTATACAAGTCTAAAAAAAGAAATCAAAAATTACTTATCGACTCATGTGAATGTCTTTCAACATTCCATCGAATTATATCTTCACCCAACTTTTCTGAATATCTCATTTCAGGTCTATCCAACAGATTTCACCCTAGAGTTTCAACACTTCCTTCAAATAACCTAATCTGACTTAGCCTATAATCCGCTAATGACAAACCCGAAATCGTAGATCAACTAATAAAAAAAAAAAAGAAACTGACAACTAATTCTTGATCGATCCCTTCTCTTCCTACTGCATTAGTTCTATAGGCATAGCTACTAGGAAAATTCATTTCATTTTCTTTTCGGCTTAGTCCCATTATTATTACGGGGTCACCACCGTGGAATGAACCGCCAACTTATCCAGCACATGTTTTACGCAGCAGATGCCCTTCCAGCCACAACCCATCTCTGGGAAACATCCATACACACTCATTCACACTCATACACTACGGACAATTTAGCCCTCCCAATTCACCTGTACTGCATATCTTTGGACTTGTGGGGGAAACCGGAGCACTCGGAGGAAACCCACGCGAACGCATGGAGAACAAGCAAACTCCACACAGAAATGCCAACTGACCCAGCTGAGGCTCGAACCAGCGACATTCTTGCTGTGAGGCAACAGCACTACCTACTGCGCCACTGCATCACCCCACTAGGAAAATTTCTGGTTAAAAAAAAAAAAAAAAACACTTCATAATCGATTTCTCTTCCCCTCACAACTCAAACAGAAATTTCTCGGTATAAATCTAGATTCTAAGAACTTTCAAGCTTCCTTCCCCAAAGACAAAATAGATAGAATCATTACTCTATTTATATTCTATGTAAAAATAAAATTGCTGATTCTCTTTCTCATTTTCTGTTTTAGAGATTTTGGAAGTTGGTTCCAGAAGCGGAACTCCACCCAACACCTATCCTTACCTTTTCAGAGATGATATTTCCATATATCATTTCATGCACAACCTACACAGAACCTCCATCTACCTAATTTTACAAGTCATTGTCTCTAGAACACTCCAGTCACACCATTTCCCAATCCCCCCTAACCATTACATCATTTATTACACACCTCTACTCCAACAAGAATATTCAAGCTAACACCATTAAGCGCCATTAAAGAGGAATTCCATTATTCCACAAATTAATACACGGATCCCCATCTCACTCCATATCCAACCCCATGTAGGAACTCTACATATATTCTAAGCGGAGTTAAAACCAGCAGTCATGAAAGCCTCATTGCGCCCCCTTCGTCTCCTTCTTAATTAAGTATCGCCCAGCGCTTAATTCCAATACACACTCTCCTTGCAACTTTATAAAACAAAGGATGGGTTGTAACCATGGGTTAATAAGTGATAGCCCATCGGGAAAATCCGGCCATTTGGTCCCTCACACGACTATGTTAATTAACTTGCACCCAAAAGAAGAAAGACACATGTGTGTCTCTTCGGGTGCGTGATCCTCCCCCTCCCCTCCTGCTGTAAAAAAGGAGATAGAACTCATATTGTTTCGGTACAAAAAAAGCCAGCACGATTTTTGGACATTTCACGTTTAAAAGTGTGTTTGCTCTAATGTTTTACTGCTGATAGTTGTGTATGTTTTACTACATATGTAAGCAAGTATATTCACTATGGGGTGCATGTAAATGAAACGTCGTAGCATGTGTAACGCATGTAATTAACTGTATTTGATAAAGGCTGTGATGTTTGATGTCAAACTAAAGCTATAAGGCTTAAGAGAACATTGGTTTTAATGATAAAACGGTATCTGCAAATAGTAGTTAATTACTGAGCTTTATTGAGTTTTGATAACAGTAAAGTGAAGTTTTATGCCACGGGACTCCCCCTCCCTGTCGAAGACACCAAGGAAAAAGAGGGAGGGTAGACTCGCGAAGTAGCTGACAGTAACAGAATGGGCTGGTCTCAACTCTAGCCACTATAAAAGTTCAACGAGGTGAAAGTTTAACGGCTTTTGTTTGGCTTCACGAGGGATTTCTACGCACAAACTTTGCGTTGCACGCTTCCCGTCTTTACAACACAGAGCCAGACATCGCTCTTGGGAGAACTACTCGTGTAAAGCCTACGTCTGTCCGCCGTTACATCACTAAGGCAACGAGAACCCGTTCACAGGAGCTCACGCAGCTTCTGTGTACGTTCACGACTCGCATGAACTCAGTCTGACCCTGTTCTGCTCGTATAACCGCTTTCCCGTGAACACTCGGACGCAGCCCCATCCAGCAGTAGGGTCAGTCATTCAACTTCTCTGAACTCTTACTTCCTAAGTCTTGTAATTCTGCTGGAGCAGTCACTGGAGGAATTCCCATTCAACAAACTTCCCGCGTGCTGAGGTCAAACTCTCCGTCACCGGGACAGGGAGTCCCACGCTCCAGAAGACAAGGGAAAACCCTCTCCAACAAAGGACATCCCTGCCACGTCAACGCAACCAATCGTTAACTGCAACCAATCGGCTTCGCCGGAGTTTCCCTCAACCAGCTGACGAGTGTGACTGGTCATCAAAACGCAAGTAACACAAAACAACTTTCACTCCTTGCTGAAGCTGGTGTTAAATTTAAGCAGTAAACCTTAGTCAGATTCTCTGCTTGGTGGTTTTCTCAGGTTGCAATGCTAAGAACTTAGCAAGTGCGAAACGTTTGGGACTCTTTGTTATTCATCCTCAGTCATTCACCCATTCCAGAACTGTGTGTGTGTGTGTGTGTGTGTGTGTGTGTGTGAGTGTGCGCATCTGTATGTTTGTCTTTTAGAGTAGTGTACTGTGTGTTTAGCTAAATAAACCTGTTTCATTTTAAGATCCTTGTCGGAGTTGTATGTGTTTCTAAGTTACTGCCTCAGCTATATGGTCTTGTTACCTCACTTGTATAAATACTGAAATCCTGTTTTATATTATTATTGTTGGCCACGTAATAATATAACATAGATTTGCTAAAGCTAAAATCACACTGCTTACTTCTATTAGGGTGGACCAATAGATGACGTAAGTGTACGTGTTAACCTGTTTCTGACTGTGAGTCAGTCATTTGAATTTTCTGATTCGAATCCCAGAGAATTAATTTGAATTAATTTGAATTTATGAGCTAATTCTTAGAGTACCGGACATATTAGATGGTCCAGGCACTACACACAAAACCAGCATCCTTATTAAAGGCATTCAAAAAGCCCACACTCTGGAAAGGTTGTTTCACACTACTAGAATCTCTAAACCTTATAAAGTCACAAAATTTCAACCCCTTTTCCCCCTTATTTGTAGACGAGTCCAACCGCCCAGTAACTCGTTTCTGGTTCCAAGCTTCCCTTCTGACTCCTACTCCTACGCCAGAAAGGTCTCTCACAACAACAAATACAGACCCTTCAGAGGTGGTCATCTGGCACCTTCAAGACCAACATCCGCCTCAGCTAGTGCCACCTCAAAGAAGCCCAGAAAACCCTTATCAGTCGACCAGCATCTCAAGGGTGAGGGCACAACCCAGCCACATCCGTCACCCAAGGGTGAGGGCATGACCCAGCCAATTTTTTACTAGGAAAAACAAATGCTATGCAAGTCAGTTGTAAAGGTTTCCAGCTTTCTTCAAAATATCTTCTTTTATGTTCAACAGAAGAAACTTTTAGAAAGGGTTATAATCACTTGAAGGTGGTAATTAGTAAATTTACATTTGAGTAAACTATCCCCTAAACAACTACTGCCAATATATAAATCTGAATATTATATAAAAAAACACTCTAAAATATTAAATAATAAACAATTAATCAGTGTTTCAATATTGTGAAGGTTCATTACCATGATGTGTAGTATTATTCAATTTCAGCAAATGTCTGTTTCTTAGATGAAAACAAGAAGGACTTTGACTTACTGAGCTCTTTTGGAGATTTTGATGACTGCTGACAGTCTGATGAGACACTCGTCTGATCTCTGGAATTTCTGAAGCTCAAACTCCTCCAGCTCCTCCTCTGAGGTCAACAACACAAAGACCAGAGCAGACCACTGGGCAGGTGAAAGGTCAGCAGATGACAGACTTCCTCTACTGAGGTGAGACTGAATCTCTTTCAGCAGAGTTTGATCATTCAGTTCATTCAGACAGTAGAACAGAGTGATGGATCTCTCTGGAGACAGATTTCCTTCAAGTTTCTGCTTGATGTATGCAATCATTTCCTCATTGCTCTGGTCTCTGTCATCCTGCTGTGTCAACAGGCCTCGTAATAGTTGTTGATTGGACTGAAATGACAGACCGAGAAGGAAGCGAAGGTAAAGGTCCAGATGTTCATTCTCACTTTCTAGAGCCTTGTCCACTGCAGTCTTCAGGAAATCAATCATACATTTATTTTTGCTTTTGTGACTAAAAATTGATTGACACGTCTTGTTGATGTCAAGAAAAAGATGCTCATAAAGCGCTGCAATGAACTCCTGAATGCTCAAGTGAAGAAAGCAGTACATGGTACCAAGAATGATCCCCGTCTCCTCAAAGATCTGGGTACACATGCCTGAGTACACCGATGCCTTATAGACGTCAATGCCACAGTCTTTCAGATCGCTCTCATAGAAGATCACAGCTGCTGGAAGGCCAGTTTCCCCAGTGAAAGGATGAGGTTTTGATCCCAGGAGACATCTGGTGTGTTTTCTCCATCATACTTTCGTCTGCTCTGCTGGATCTGAAAGCGGAGAAAGTGTGTGTACATCTGTCAGATTCTTGGGAGATTCCTGCAGTGTTTCAGCATTAGCCCTGTGTTTCAGTTCAGTATTTCTGTTCTCCTTCAAAATGTTCTGGAGAACAGTGGCTGAAATCCAGCAGAAGACTGGGATGTGGCACATAATAAAGAGACTCTTTGAATGTTTAATGTGATCAATGATTTCTCTGGCCTGATTCTGATCTGTGAGTCTCCTTCTGAAGTACTCCTCCTTTTGGGCATCATTGAATCCTCGTATCTCTGTCAGCCGGTCGATACAGTCAGCAGGAATCTTACTGGCAGCTGCTGGTCTGCTTGTGATCCAGATGAGAGCAGAAGGAAGCAGATTTGCCTTGATGTAGTTTGTCAGGAGAACATCCGGAGAGACTGCTGAAGATACATCACGACACGTCTCATTACCAGCAAAGTTCAGAGGACGACGACATTCATCCAATCCATCAAGGATGAACAGGACTTTGAATCGTGTGCTTCTTGTAAGGTTCAGTCCTTTAGTCTCTGGGAAAAACTGAGTTATGAAGTCTTTTAAACTTTGTTTTTTCTTCTCCATTAAGTTCATTTCTCTGAATGGAAGAGGAAATATGAAGCTGATGTCTTGATTTTCTTTCCCTTCAGCCCAATCCAGAACAAACTTTTGCACAGAGATTGATTTCCCGATGCCAGCAACTCCTTTTGTCAGGACAGTTCTGATCTGTCTTGTTCAGGTGCTTCAAACAAATGTTTGCATTCAACCTGTATCTCTAGTGACTGATGACGTCTGGAAGCAGCTTCAATCTGTCTGATCTCATGTTCAGTGTTGACCTGTTCACTCGCACCCTGAGTGATATAGAGATCTGTGTAGATGTTATTCAGAAGTGTGGAGTCTCCTTGCTGAGCGATTCCTTCAAACACACTTTGATATTTCTTCTTCAGGCTACATTTAAGTTGATTAATGAAGAACAGCTCATCTAAACACAGGAGCAAAGAAACAGATACTTTTAGTCTTGACTTTTCCAGTTATATTTGTATATTTGTATACAGTCAGACAGATGGCAATGAGTCTCTAACCCTCGAGAGTATCAGCAACTTCATCTTGCTTCATCTCTCTCAGGAAAAAAGAGTGTGAGATCAAGAGCTGCTTCTGTGATTCTGCATCTGTTCTCATTAAAGTCCTTTACAAACTCTTGTCTGTTTTCTTCTAGTAAGATTTTCATAAACTTTTCCAGTTCATTCTTCAGAAATCTGATCATTTTGCTCTCAAGCTTCTATGATTGAAAAAAAAGAGAAGAACCATATTTAACCAAAAATTTCATACACACACAGTTCATCCACAGACTACTGAAACTAGACTAGTCATCATACACATAAATGAATACATATGTAAAAAGTTGTCAACTTAGTGACTTCTTGTTATATTTAGCAACTTTTCAGTCCTTCAATTCAAATCAATTCACCTTTATTTGTATAGCACTTATACAATGTAGATTGTGTCAAACACAGCATCTTCACACAATCTTCACAGCAACAAATTCTCAAAAAAGTGACATCTTGCTCCTTTTTTGGTATTACTGGAGATGTTGGAGACTCTGATGTGTGACCATTCCCGCTCTTCTCAACAAGCAGCAGATGATGAAAGCTCTGGATTTACCGGTCAATCTACGATCCCACTCTCACCTATGATTATGAGCTTTGGGCCATAACCGAAAGGACAAGATCATGAATACAAGTGGCTGGTTTCCTTTGTAGGGTGGTAGGGCGCACCCTTATAGATAGGGTGAGGAGCTTTGTCACCTGGGAGGAGCTCGGAGCCGCTTTTCCTCCAAATCGAGAGACGTCAGCTGAGGTGGCTTGGGCATCTGTTTCGGATGCCTCCTGGAAGCCTACCTAGGGAGGTGTTCCCGGCTTGTCCCACTGGAAAGAGGCCCTGGGGAAGACCCAGGACATGCTGGAGGGACTATATCTCTCAGCTGGCCTGGGAACGTCTTGGGATCCCCTGGAGGAAGTGTCTGGGGAGAGGGAAGTCTGGGGTTCTCTTCTAGGACTGCTGCCCCCGAGACCCAGCCCCGGAAAAAGTGGACAAGACCAGACAGAATAAAATACTTTTATGTTTGAAAGAAGAGGTTCTTTAATTTGATATATAATATGGTCATATATTCTAATCCAAAAATATTCTGAGGGCTGTCAAATGTAGGTGAAAAATCATGGCAGTGGCTGGCAAATACATAAAAAGAAATGCAGGCAGGAAAAGAGTTAGTGTATGTGACTTTGTCAGCCCTTGACATGGGCTTTGTCAGTACACAGTTCATATGGACTAGTTTCTTCTTCCCCCAGATCACAACCTTTAAGTGTGATTAAATGGGTTGCCTCCTTGTTTACTAAATAAGTATTTGATTGTGTTTTGTAACTCATAATCCCTCCAAACAGCTTGTATTGCATCTCTCTGGTTAACTCTTTATGGGACTATTTACATATATGCTATCTGGCATGTTGTTGCAATGGCCACCATCAGCTATTCTTACACAGGCTTGGCGCACTCGACTTTCAAAATAGTTCAACGTTTGCCACTGTGTGGATTAAAGGCTGAATTAAACTTCTGTGTCGAGTTCCTTGTATGTAGCTGTGCATGTATACGTCTGCATTCTGTTTGTGTTGCTCTGCAATAGCACTTCCAAAATACTAGCAGGCAGTGGGGTTTCTATGGTCCTCTGTGTCAAGTTTCCCCCCAAACATACCTGTAATGCTACCTTGTTGTCCAAGTAGTCCAACTTCGCTCAATTAGAGGTGAGAACTGGCAGACATACAACAGCTTTAATCATAAAGTAAATACAAAACAAAAGTCTCAATATCTTAGCTCCTTCATGGGACTCGACACCTGTAAACACTCGCTTTAACAGGCTTGCTGCTCTAGGCCACACACTTGTCAATGCTACCAAGATGACCAATCACAAAGCTTGCACTACGTGTCTTTGCATGTGATGTTACGGCCATGGTGAAGGGTATGTCACTGTGCGAATGCTGCAATTACAACAGACTCGTTCATCAGACCTTTCACCGCTTATTAGCATAACATAAAAGAAGGTTTTCACATTCGCACAAATCTAGATCTTATTTTATCCATAAATAAACTTGTATCCGAGATACAGGGTTTGTCGGTGGTAATGATAGACTCCATGAGAGCATTAGCCCAAAGGCACATTAAAATTGGTGCAGAAAGCAATGCACCTTGTTTCATCCCTGTGATTTTAGATACGATGTGAACAGGCCTCATGTAAAGCCACAGCATGCATTTTCACATCTTTCTTGGACTAATGAAAATGCATCACGTGACCACTCATTTACAGTGCCAACATGAGCCTGAGGTTGTGTAAAAATGACAGATATTTAGCCCAGACCCAACCAAACTTGTCAGGTCTCATTTAGTTTAGACACAGATCTTCAGCTCTAGCCTGTGGTGCTCTGTGTTCCTGAGGCACAGAGGGGGCGGTGCCACAAGGGCTTGGGCCCCTCAATGCTACTTGCAGCTTTAATTTATTACTTCAGGGATTCAGAATCATTCAGAACATATTTTAATATGCTGAATTAATGCCAGAGAAAAACTTTTTATTATGACAGTATTGCAAACTTATGACATACCTAGTATTTCAAAAACGTATTTTTATCCAAGAAAGAAATTGGTGTTAGGCGATGCAGTGGCGCAGTAGGTAGTGCTGTCACCTCATAGCAAGAACGACACTGGTTAGAGCCTCGGCTGGGTCAGTTGGCGTTTCTGTGCGGAGTTTGCATGTTCTCCCTGCATTCGTGTGGGTTTCCTCCGGGTTCTCAGGTTTCCCCCACGGTCCAAAGACATACACTATAGGGGAATTGGGTAAGCTAAAATTGTCCGTAGTGTATGTGTGTGAATAAGCTGTGTAAAAACGTGCTGGATAAGTTAGCGGTTTATTTTTAACTACATGATTTAAAATGTTGTTGAACTATATAGGATATATACAGTATTTTAGATCTACATTTGGAAAAAACAAACAGGCTATTGTCAGACTAGAATCAGCTATTCTAAATAAAACTGGCTGAAATATGTAGTCTACTTTCATAAAAAAAAAGTAATATAAAAAATATAAATATATATTATAAATAAAATATTATATATATATATATATATATATATATATATATATATATATATATATATATATATATATATATAATACTTATATGTATGTATTAGCCCCCCTGTTTAGGCAGAAGATTTTTCAACACATTTCTAATCATAATAGTTTTAATAACTCATTTCTAATAATGGATTTATTTTATATTGCCATGATGAAAGTAAATAATATTTGACTAGATATTTTTCAAGACACATCTATACAGCTTAAATTGACATTTAAAGGCTTAACTAGGTTAATTAGGTTAACTAGGCAGGTTAGGGTAATTAGGCAGGTTATTGTATAATGATGGTTTGTTCTGTAGACGATCGAAGACAAATATAGCTTAAAGGGGCTTATAATATTGACCTTAAAAGGTTGTTTAAAAAATTAATAACTGCTTTTATTCTAGCTGAAATAAAACAAATAAAAAAATTGTATTATTTAAATACCACTATATATATATAGTGATACATACATCTCTCATACATCTCTACTTGCAATGAAACAGCTGGTGATGTTCGAAAAGCTCCACTACTAAGAGCTTGGGTTTGTATTACTTCTAGTTTATCTAGTGTTGTTTTAGCCGCATCTATAAGCTATACAACCATAATCTATCACTGACTTAATTTAGTGCAACACATATCTCCTTCAGTGACTGCCTACATGACCCCCCAATCCACTGATGTGAGACATCTCATCACATTTAAAACCTTTTTACATTTTTCAGTTACTTTTTTGATGTGATCACCCCATGTTAGTTAAGTGTCCAAAACCATTCCCAAAAACTTAAAGGACTCCACCTTCTCCAAAACATGACCGTACAGTTTAAGATTTATCTCTACTCCCACCCTTTTTTTAGTAAAGCAGACCACCTGAGATTTTTCTTTTGAAAATCTAAAGCCCCATCTTATTGACCATTGTTCCACCTGATTAATTGATCCTGGATCTTACTTACTATATATTTTATGTTCCTTCCCCTTTTCCACATTGCCCCCATCATCTGCAAACAACGATCTACCAATTCCAATATCTACTTCCGAGAATATATCATTTATCCTAACGTTAAAAAGCAAAGGACTGATAACACTACCTTGAGGGGTTCCATTTACTATAACATAACTATTTGATAATTTTTTTCCAATTTTCACTCTAATGGAGCGTCCACTTAGGAAATCCTTTATCCAATTAAAAGCCCTACCTCCTATTCCCAATAGATGTAACTTAAAGGGCACCTATGGTAAAAAATCTACTTTTCAAGATGTTTGGACAGCCATATATGCATGTATGGTGTATAGACTGTCATATTGGGGTGATATAAGCACACCCAGTACTTTTTTTTTCAATTTAACAACATAAAAAATGGTGGACCAATTGGAGCGGGTTTCAAACCGACCGCAACTTTACGTAGGAGAGCGGTCCCCCCGCCTACCAATATTGATTGACAGGCGCGTCATCATATCCTCAGTTTATTGATTCACGTCCGCCATTTTCAGCGATATCACTAAAGGAACACGCTAGCTCTATTTTTAGATGCAAGGCTCATTGGGCTCAACACAAGAGCAATATTCTCCACATTATCGCTCTAATCGGAATTACTGGTTGTATCTTGAGGTAGGTTTGCAAACATGTGTACTTCTCATTGAGTCTACCTTATACTTCAACCGTTTGCATTTCTCGCGATCCCAGAAGGTTCTATCAGGGTACATTCAAGTCGACGGCTGGGCACCGCGGACAGCTGCAGAAACCTATATTTAGAATTTTAAAATGCGTGGCGCAACGATTCGGGACAAATGTTTCTGCCGCGCTACAGAGAGTGTCTGGTGTGCCGTGTCGCGGCTTCGAGCAGCGCATCCGGTGCCTCAGTCAAAGTTAATTCAGTGTGCATGGTTAGTAGTTTCTGTGTACAAGCTCGGCACTTGAAACTAGCACACAGTTGGCTGTAAAACTGTACAAAGACACAAATGATTTTGTACTCTCTGCTTGGTCTGTGTCAGAGTCGTACATGTATGACTGAATGCTGTACCTCTCACTCCAGCTCGTTCTAGCAGTCTGCCTGTCAGACTCTGTTGCAAACGCAAATCGGGTGAGCTCATGGCCCCGCCCCCTTGTTACGTTGGCGGAAAGCCGAAACTAATTTACATGTGAAGCAACACACCCATAAATCAGCGAACTGTGGACGCGCCCCCAACATGACACTTTTTAACACATTATAATAAAAAAATCTGAATTGTGTTTTAAACTGAACCTAAACTGGGACACTCAGAAGAACCATAATATTAATATTAAATCATAAAAAAAAGGTCAACTATGTGCCCTTTAATCATCAACCCTTCTCTCCACATCATGTCAAATGCCTTGTCAACATCCAGAAAGACTACTTCTTGTTCTTCTTCAGTATTTTGGCGGTTGTCAAACTTACATGTGCTTTACCACCTCCTGCTGGACTGGATTGCAGAACAGGAGTCTGACATGGAGAGACACGAGAAAAAAAAACTAATTACACTATAAAACCAAGGGAAAACATTGCTGCTTAAATAAACGAACGTGGATTATTGTTGCCTCCATATGTTGACTCTAGTATATTTTCCAGAGTAAATGTAAGATTATATCTAATAAATACTTCTCTTAATATTTTCTTTTGTATTGATAATCTTGACATTCTGTTATTACATGTTGCATATGTTTCATGTTGGTTACAATGCGAGTATAAATCATGTGTGTCCTTCCCTATAACACAGTGTCTTGTTTAGTCCTGTATGTTCTATTCTGAGATGGTTATAACTATTTCCTCCCTCCAATTATTTCCAATTTCTCTTCCTTCACAGATTTACCATTGCATTTTATACAGATTCCTGCCTTATACTCTTTGTATCTTTATTATAGTTTTGACTTCAGCTTTACTTAATTTAACCTGAAGGTCTATGTGTGAGTGTGTGTGGGTGTTTCCCAGTACTGAGTTGCAGCTGGAAGGGCATCCGCTGTGTGAAACATACACTGGAATAGTTGGCAGTTCATTCTGCTGTGGCGATTCCTGATAAATAAGGGAATAAGCGGAAGGAAAATTAATGAATTAATATATACAGTGTATATATACACCTTGTGTCCTAATCTATCCCTATTAACTTTTATTCCTAATGTATATTCTAAGTTTCTCTTCATGTCCATTTTTATTTAAATATTTAATCAATTTCCTCCTCTCTTGAATACATTTCCTCAATCAAATATAATGTTCTACCATTTTATTGACTCTACAGTGACCACATTAATCATTTTCTTTACCTTCATTAATGCCGATATTGAGTTTAGTCTAGTGCAGGGGTGTCAAACGTATGGTCCGCCAGCCAGATCAGGCCCACAAATGGGTTTAATCTGGCCGGCGAGATGATTCTGTAAAGTATAAATATGAGCAGCAATTTTTCAATAAAAGAAACTGCTGTTCCAATTGATGCCGCAAACTGTTAATTTCATCTGATCCTGAATCAGAGTCACTTTGATAGCCTTCTCAAAGGGAAAGACCACATCTATGCTCTGCTATACAACATGTAGATCTTCTCACGAGGAAACATAACTATTTTATATTTTGTCAGTTTAGTGACTAATTCATACGAGTTCAGATGTACGAAAATGTCCGATTTTAAAAATCAGGCGTGTCACCCAACTCCACCCCTAAACCCAATCGTCATTGGTTGATAAGCAAATCGTACTAAATTGTACGAATTTATACGAATTATCCACTAAATCAAAAAGTTACGAATTGCCGAAAGCTTGTGTTGCAGCATAAGATAGTTGCTGAGGCATTTCTTTGGTTTGCGAGAAGAAGCTTTGTGTTGTTCATAATAAAACAAATTAAAACCATCTGAAGTTGCTGTTTTTAAGTTATATATAGGGCGGAGCAGGAGGGATGACCCAGGGGTGATGGGCCTGGGACAGAAAAGCAGCCGGCCCAAGGACAGCTGGCCAGACTTGAGATCTATGGGGAGCCTCCAAGACTGAAGGCCTGTAGGGTGCCAGCTGGACTGGAGACTTGTGGGAGGCTGGCAGGGAAAGGAGTTGGGCTGAAGCAGGCAGGGCAACGCGTCTGGGTGGAGCCGCCAGGGGCTAGGAGCCAGGCTGGGGCTTGCAGGGCAAGACGTCTGGGGGGCGCAGGCAGGGCAAGGAGCCGGGCTGGGGTTGACAGGCCAAGGTGTCTGGGTGGGGCCCGCAGGACAACGAGCCGGGCTGGGACCGGCAGGACTGGGAGCTGGGCTGGGGCCGACAGGGCTAGAAGCCTGGGTGGCGCAGATGCTGAGCTGGGCTAAGGGACAGGGGCAGTCACTGGCGGGCGCTCTGGGGCTGGAGCCGACACTGCAGCAGAGGCTTTCCTCTTTAACCTCCGCTTCGGAGTGCAGGTCAGCCCTTGAGGGCTGGGCATAGGCTGGGAGGTGGTGCTGGTTGTGGTGCGAGGGATCCTCTCCTTTTAGGTGGGTCATCAGCAAGTCCTTAAAATTCAGCCCCTAAGCTGTCCTATAGAATTTCTCCGCAAACTCCTCTAAATCCGAGCCGCATTGCTGCATTGACTGCAGATGCAGAAACTGGGAAACAAGGCTGGAGAAGGAGCCACCTTCACTCCTCATTCTGGCTGGTCCATTCTGTCAGGGTTGGGCTTGGAGATGACGAGGCAAGGATGGAAGTGCGAGAAATGAAGGATTTATTTAGGACAAAAGCAAAACAAAACAACTCAAACCTCCCTGTGGGGGAAAACATGGCATTAAATATACACTCAACTAGACTAGGTTCTTGGCATGCCACACAGAGATTTGATTACATCAAACGACTGTTGTAGATAAGACATCAAACAACAGCAAATGAAATCAGGCAATCAACAACCAACCAGCAAAGGACATGGCACACTTGGAGAATAAATAGGGAAGACAAACCAATGAACAGACAAGTGGACAGGTGAAAATAATAATTACAAGCAGGATAACAAGGTGGGTGGGAGAAGACGCTAGACAAAAGAACACATGGTACAAAAACACAACACAAGCCATGTGCTCACATACAAACAGGACTAGAAAACCCAGCCAATGAGAGAGACCGCGTGCTCACTCGAAACTAGCCACTAAAACCATGTGCTACACAACACAAACACAACAGAACGCAAGACACAAGCACACGATAAATAAAGATACTTACCGTGTACTCACACATGCGATGTAAATGTTCCCTTCCAGTGCCATCCGAAACCAACTAGACTGAGATGCTGAGAATGAACATCACACTGCAGACAAAACAAACACAGACACCGGGACAAGAGCGTGCATCCAGACCACATCTGCACCTCGCGCGCCCGCATCAAGCGGAAGTGTGCATGGTCCGAGCATAACCAGGATGTCACTCATACAATGACAAGGACAGACAATGACAAGAGGTACTCGACCCGAGCACAACATATAACACATAACATGACTAGTGTCTGGACTCTGCCACCAAAACAAGAAGTAACAGGACTGCAGTGGCATAATCCTGACAGGATTGTCATTATTAATATAGAATAATAATAGAGGATACTCTGTTGTTCCTCAGAGCTTGACTACTGTCAGATAATATATGCTAATGCAATTTTAGGAAGCTCCAACTAGTACAACATAAGGTATTGAGAACAACCCTTCAGTGTCCATATGGTGAATTATTAATAGTATGCACTCTGAGCTTAGCACTAGATCCACCAAGTGTTACTTACAATAGAGGAAAACATGAGACAATGTTAGAGGTGTCTTACCTGGGCTAAAGACAAAAGGACTGGACTGTTCTCAATGGGCCAAAGTCCTCTTCAAATGAAAGTAAAATTTGGCATTTCTTTGGAAATCAAGGTCTGGAAGTAGAAAGTAGGAGCACAGAATTAAAGTTTCTTGTGGTCCAGTGTTCAGTTTCCACAGTCAGTGGTGCTTTGGGGAGCATCCATACCCCTTACATTGATGTCACCAGCTCCATTGAGTGCATTGTGTCTGAGACTGTGTCTCAGGTGCATATGCTACTCTGCAGTCAGATACTATTGACTTCATGGCGCCCTCTGCTGACAACTTCATGGACATGCTGATTTGACTGTCCAGCAGGACTCGACATCTGCCCACACTACCAAATGTGCTAATATCTGCTTTAAGAACCATGATATCCCTGTACTGGATTGGCCAGACCACACTCACCTGACCTAAAACTCAGAGGATCTGTGGGGTTTTGTAAAGAGGAAGATTTTGGTTCAGTCCAGTGTAATGTAAATGTCAAAAGAAGAGCTGAAGGATTACTCAAGCATTATTTATCCACATTAATCGCTTATGAACATCAGTTAATGCACTGAGAGTCAACAAGAACTAACAGAGAACAACTTTATTCTCATCAACTAACATTAACAGATCAATAAATACTGGAATAAATGTGTTTTTATTGTTCAGTTCAAGTCAAATAATGAATAATACGAAGATCAGAAGAGCAGAAACAAACGTCACACTTCATTTCTCCTTTATTCATTGACCTGCTGGATTTTTCTACAGTTGATTCAATATTTGACAGATTCAGACAGGATTCAGACATTTCCATGGTCATCATCACATTCTAATATCATCAGTGGATTTGACATTGACTTTTATTATTTGTGCTCAAACAACAGAGAAACAATGAAGTATATAAATCTGTAGACAAGAATGAGCTGATCTGAACACATCAGGATCCTGGAGGACACTTAATAAAGATCAATGATGTGACAAATGAAGACTGAGCACGCACGCACACACAGAGAGAGAGAGAGAGAGAGAGAGAGAGAGAGAGAGAGAGAGAGAGAGAGAGAGAGAGAGAGAGAGAGATAGAGGAGACTCCAGATAATCTCACTGCTGCTGATAATCTCTCGTCAGTCTTCAGCTCAGTTTCACTGAAGACCCAGAACACACAGTAAACCCAGGCCAGAGCGGTTCAGTGAATGTGGTCTGGACTGAGTGGATGAGGCTCATTGTGTCTCTGTAGATGTTATAGAAGATCAGAGTTCCTGTACTGTGATCCACAAACACTCCTATTCTACTGCTGAGCGGAATTACTGGGAGATCAGTGTGTGTGTTATTGTGTATGAATGTGAAACTGAAGGAAGAGCAGATCAAACTCCAGGACTGAGCATTACGTCCAAACACACACTCAACACCATATCCCTTCCTCTTGATGCTCTTATATGACACTGATATACACACACCATGATCTCCACTCCAGTCAGTCTCCCAGTAACAGCGTCCACACACACTCTCTCTGCACAACACCTGAGGACAATAATTAAATCTGTCTGGATGATCAGGATACGGCTGATCCTCTAACACACTCTTCACCTCTCTGTTCTCCTCAGACAGAATGAGACGAGTGTGTGCTGTGTTTGGATCCAGTGTGAGGAAACAGACATCTGAACACAAGAACACACACATTTATAACCACAGCTGTGCGTGAGTGTGTGTGTGTGCGTGCGTGCGTGTGCATGTGCGCATGTATGTCTGTCTGATTGTGTGTGTGAGAGAGGGTGCATGCATGTGTGTGAGTGTGTGAGAGAGAGACAGAAGGGAGAGTGTGTGTGTGTGTGTGAGTGTGTGAGAGAGAGAGTGTGTGTGTGTGTGTGCGCATGCATGTCTGTCTGATTGTGTGTGTGAGAGAGGGTGCATGCGTGTGTGTGTGTGTGTGTGGGTGAGTGTGTGTGTGTGTGTGTGTGAGTGTGAGAGAGAGAGAGAGAGAGAGAGAGAGAGAGAGAGAGAGAGAGAGAGAGAGAGAGAGAAGGGAGCGTGTGTGTGTGTGTGTGGTCCTACATTTGCGTGGTCCTGCTGTAATCCTCGTCTCTCCTCCATGAGCCAGACTGTTAACACACACAGATTGACATTCAGTCAGTACACTCATTCACTTTCATACACACACACACACACACACGCACAGAATGATTGTGATCAAACATCGGTTAAAAACACACACACACACACACACACACTGTCCCTCAGTCAGTACACACACACACACACACACACACACACACACATACACACACACACACACACACAGAATGATTGCGATCAAACATCAGCTTATCACACACACACACACACACACACACACAGAATGATTGTGATCAAACATCAGTCATTATGCAGATTCAGTACAATAAGACATGTGGAGTGTCTGCTGAATGCTGGATTGTGATTGGCTGATGGCACCACAATAATAAAGCAGAATTCAGATTTAAATGACTTGAAATATGATGTGGATTTTCATCTTCTGTCAAATGGCTCTTCATTATCTCCAAACGGACTCATAACTCAATCATTCTGAGCTGAGAGTGTCACGGTTCAGTAAAGGGAAAAAGGGGCGAGGACACAAATGCAGGGTAAAGTAAAATTTATTTAATAAAATAAAACAAAAGAACAACAAAAACCACCCCGAGGGGGAAAACACTAAACTATAACAAACAGAGAAACAAACTTGGTTGGGCTGACAAGGCAAGACTAGGAAAACAGGGAGAGTATCAACAACGAACTGGCACAGGACAGCAGACATCAGGAGAATATATGCAGGAGAAATTAATACACAAACAGATGAACATAATTAACTAATAATGGGTTAACAAGGAGGGTGGGACTAGACAATAGACGGGAGAGCACCTGACACAGAGACAACACAAGCCAGGTGCTCACATTAAACAGGACAAGAACACGCAGCCAATGAGAGAACTCATTAACTGAGTGCTCTTATGACTGGACAAACACTGAAGCACACAACAAAAGCACGTGACCAATGTAAACACAGAGCCACGTGCTTTGACAACAGACGCAAGACACGAGCACACGATAAGTGAACACCTTACCGTGCGCTCACATAAATGCAACGCGCATGTTTCATCTCAGCGCCAACCAAAACCGAAACCAACTAGACGGAGACGCTGAGAATGAAACAGTGCGATGCTGACGAAACAAAACACAAACACGAGTACAAGAGCGCGCGTCCCAAGGACGCGCAGACCCTGCGCGCCCGCATCAAGCGGGAGCGCGCACGGTCCGCGCGCACCTTTGATGACGCGCACCCAGACAATGACAAAACAAGTGCTCGACCCAAGAAAACTCGAGCCGAGCACTAACAGGACAGGACAAGACAGAGCTAGTGTCCGGATTCTGCCACAAAACAAGAATTAACAAGACTAGAGTGGCAGAACCCTGACACTAGCCCCCCCCAAAAGGGACGCCACCTGGCGTCCCTAAAGGGAACATCCAACAAGGTACAAGACAAACAAGAAACACCACAAGACAACAAAACAGGCAACATCAACAAACACAAGACAGGGAAGTGAACAGGCAAGACAACATAAAGGGGGGGAGGGAGGGGAGCCAAGCCAGACCCAAGAAAACGAACAAGGGAGGGATGGGAGGGCAAGACCAGGGAGGGACAGGAGGTACAGTCCAGGGCGGGACCAGAGGGACAGTCCAGGGCGGGTTCAATGGGTCAATAGCCCCGGTAGGAAACCAGGGCTGAGCCGGAGGGTCCGTCCAGGGTGGTAGAGGGGCACACCAGGGAGGAGCAGGAGGGACGACCCAGGGACAGTCTGTCAGGGGAGACAAGGCAGGCTGCCTGATGGGAGCAGGCAGGGCTGGTGGCCTGTGGGGGTCCGGCAGGGCTGGAGGCGGCTTGACTGAAGGCCTGAAGGGCGCCGGCTGGACAGGAGGCCTGAGGGGAGCCGCCAAAGCTGAGGGCGGCTTGACTGAAGGCCTGAGGGGAGCCGGCTGGACAGGAGGCCTGTGGGGAGCCGGCAGGGCTGGAG
This sequence comes from Danio aesculapii, assembly GCF_903798145.1. Taxonomy (NCBI): domain Eukaryota; kingdom Metazoa; phylum Chordata; class Actinopteri; order Cypriniformes; family Danionidae; genus Danio; species Danio aesculapii. The sequence goes on from NC_079438.1 coordinate 23,579,259, forward strand.
TCGGCTTGACTGAAGGCCTGAGGGGAGCCGGCTGGACAGGAGGCCTATGGGGAGCCGGCAGGGCTGGAGCCGGCTGGACAGGAGGCCTGTGGGGAGCCGGCAGGGCTGGAGCCAGCTGGACAGGAGGCCTGTGGGGAGCCGGCAGGGCTGGAGCCGGCTGGACAGGAGGCCTGTGGGGAGCCGGCTGGGATGAAGGCCTGAGGGAAGCCGGCTGGGCTGGAGCCGGCTGGACAGGAGGCTCGTGGGGAGCCAGCTGGGGTGAAGGCCCGTGGGGAGCCGGCTGGGCTGGAGGCCCGTGGGGAGCCGGCAGGGCAAGACGTCTGGATGGTGCCGGCAAGGCAAGGAGCCGGGCTGGGACCGGCAGGGCAAGACGTCTGGATGGAGCCGGCAGGGCTAGACGTCTGGGTGGTGCCGGCAGGGCTAGACGTCTGGGTGGTGCCGGCAGGGCTAGACGTCTGGGTGGTGCCAGCAGGGCTAGACGTCTGGGTGGTGCCGGCAGGGCAATGAGCCACGCTGGGGCCGGCGGGGCAAGACGTCTGGGTGGTGCCGGCAGGGCAATGACCGGGGCTGGGTCCGGCAGGGCAAGACGTCTGGGTGGTGCCGGCAAGGCAATGACCGGGGCTGGAGCCGGCACGGAGCGGCACTCTGGGGCTGGAGCCGACACTGGCGGGCGCTCTGGGGCTGGAGCCGGCACGGAGCGGCGCTCTGGGGCTGGAGCCGACACTAGCAGGCGCTCTGGGGCTGGAGCCGACACTGGCAGGCGCTCTGGGGCTGGAGCAGACACTGGCGGGCGCTCTGGGGCTGGAGCCGACACTGGCGGGCGCTCTGGGGCTGGAGCCGACACTGGCGGGTGCTCTGGGGCTGGAGCCGACACTGCAGCAGAGGCCTTCCTCTTTAACCTCCGCTTCTGAGTGCGGGTCAGCCCTTGAGGGCTGGACATGGGCTTGGAGGTGGTGCTGGTGGGGGTGCAAGGGATCCTCTCCTCTTGAAGGATCACTCTCTCCTTCTGCTGAACCATGTAAGCAATAAACTGCTGGTATGACCAGCCCACCATTCTCTGGATCTGCAGAGGAAGAAGGGGCTTGTCCAGAGCAAAATTTAGGTGGGTCATCAGCAACCAGTCATTTAAATGTAGCCCCTCAGCTGCCCTACGGAATTTATCCGCAAACTCTTCTAGATCCGAGCCGCGTTGCTGCAGTGATTGCAGATGCAGGAACTGGGAAATGCGGCTGGAGAGGGAGCCATCTTTACTCCGCTGGGTCCTCATGTGGCCAGTTCGTACTGTCACGGTTCAGTAAAGGGAAAAAGGGGCGAGGACACAAATGCAGGGTAAAGTAAAATTTATTTAATAAAATAAAACAAAAGAACAACAAAAACCACCCCGAGGGGGAAAACACTAAACTATAACAAACAGAGAAACAAACTTGGTTGGGCTGACAAGGCAAGACTAGGAAAACAGGGGGAGTATCAACAACGAACTGGCACAGGACAGCAGACATCAGGAGAATATATGCAGGAGAAATTAATACACAAACAGATGAACATAATTAACTAATAATGGGTTAACAAGGAGGGTGGGACTAGACAATAGACGGGAGAGCACCTGACACAGAGACAACACAAGCCAGGTGCTCACATTAAACAGGACAAGAACACGCAGCCAATGAGAGAACTCATTAACTGAGTGTTCTTATGACTGGACAAACACTGAAGCACACAACAAAAGCACGCGACCAATGTAAACACAGAGCCACGTGCTTTGACAACAGACGCAAGACACGAGCACACGATAAGTGAACACCTTACCGTGCGCTCACATAAATGCAACGCGCATGTTTCATCTCAGCGCCAACCAAAACCGAAACCAACTAGACGGAGACGCTGAGAATGAAACAGTGCGATGCTGACGAAACAAAACACAAACACGAGTACAAGAGCGCGCGTCCCAAGGACGCGCAGACCCCGTGCGCCCGCATCAAGCGGGAGCGCGCACTGTCCGCGCGCACCTTTGATGACGCGCACCCAGACAATGACAAAACAAGTGCTCGACCCAAGAAAACTCGAGCCGAGCACTAACAGGACAGGACAAGACAGAGCTAGTGTCCGGATTCTGCCACAAAACAAGAATTAACAAGACCAGAGTGGCAGAACCCTGACAGAGAGTGTGTGATTAGTGATATGAGACTTGCTGTAATCACTGATTTACAGATTTGCATATTCATAATTGTGATGAGAAATCGGATTCATTGTGGAGCTCAAAGACAAACACTAATACTGTATTTTCACAACAACAGTTAATGGTCACTATTGAAGCTGATAGCGCTGTGTGTGTGTGTGTGTGTGTGTGTGTGTGTGTGTGTGTGTGTGTTATATACAGAGATGTGTAAAGTACTAGAGACCCAGACATAAAGGGCAGATAGTTTACCCCTTTTTTAAGATTTAATATTAATATTATGGTTCTTCTGAGTGTCCCAGTTTAGGTTCAGTTTAAAACACAATTCAGATTTTTTTATTATAATGTGTTAAAAAGTGTCATGTTCGGGGCGTGTCCACAGTTCGCTGATTTATGGGTGTGTTGCTTCACATGTAAATTAGTTTCGGCTTCCCGCCAACGTAACAAGGGGGCGGGGCCATGAGCTTACCCGCTCTGCGTTTGCAACAGAGTCTGACAGGCAGACGGAGAAGGAGAGAGAGAGGATCACCATTCAGTCGTACATGTACAACTCTGACACAGACCAAGCAGAGAGTACAAAATCATATGTGTCTTTGTACAGTTTTACAGCCAACTGTGTGCTAGTTTCAAGTGCCGAGCTTGTACACAGAAACTACTAACCACGCACACTGAATTAACTTTGACTGAGGCACCGGATGCGCCACTTGAAGCCGCGACACGGCACACCAGACACTCTCTATGACGCACCAGAAGCATGAAGTGTCCCGAATCGTTGCGCCACGCATTTTTGAATTCTAAACATAGGTTTCTGCAGCGGTCCGCGGCGCCCAGCCGTCGACTTGAGTGTACCCTGATAGAAACCTATGTTTAGAATTCTAAAAGGCATGCTAGTTAAGATCACAGGGAGCTTCTGGGATCGCGAGAAATGCAAACGGCTGAAGTATAATGTAGACTCAATGAGAAGTACACATGTTTGCAAACCTACCTAAAGATACAACCAATAATTCCGATTAGAGCGATAATGTGGAGAATATTGCTCTTGTGTTGAGCCCAATGAGCCATGCATCTAAAAATAGAGCTAGCGTGTTCCTTTAGTGATGTTGCTACGACTCGTGCTGAAAATGGCGGACGTGAATCAACAAACTGAGGATATGATGGCGCGCCTGTCAATCAATATTGGTGGGCGGGGGGGCCGCTCTCCTACGTCAGGTAGCGGTCGATATGAAAACAGCTCCAATTGGTCCACCGTTTTTTATGTTGTTATATTGAAAAAAAAAGCACTGGGTGTGCTTATATTACCCCAATATGACAGTCTATACACCATACATGCACATATGGCTGTCCAAATAGCTTGAAAATTAGATTTTTTACCATAGGTGCCCTTTAAGTAAAAGTACAGGTACTCTATCAAAAAGTGACTTGAGTAGAAGTTGAAGTGCTCTTTAAGCACCATACTTAAGTGGAAGTACTAAAGTATTCAACATTTTTTGTACTTAAGTATTGCAAGTAGTTTATTTAAAAAAAAAACTACGCTGGTCGCTATGGCGCCCTCCATGCAGCAGCCAAGAAAAAGGTCTATAATTGTAACAAGTAGGGGTGTGAATCTACACTGGTCTCATGGTTTGGTTACAATTATCATGCCATCAATTCAGTTCAATTCGATATCTCGGTGCATCTTGGTGCATTGACGATGCTTTCCATACATAATTAGATTATTTCTTCATAACACGAGACATGTGTTTTATTAAAATCTATAAATATATTTCTATATTATTTGTAATACAATTTTGTTCTTTAATACAGCAGTCAGATATATAAACGGTCCCCTTAATTTGACCTCTTCAAAGAAAACACTCTTTCTGAATGTATCAAACAAAACTCATGCACAGAAGACAGCATGAATAAAATCCTGCAGGTGCCCATGTGATTGGTCATTGTCTTCTTCTGCTCATTACAGAAAGGGCTGCGATTGGCTTTAGAAATAAGCGCTGTCCACCGATGGCAGAAAGAACAACTGCGGTTACAGTCTGCATGCGCATAATACGCGGTTATCAGGTAATCCATAAAAGGCACAGTGGACAAAACTCGCACCTCACGCTCATGTCTGGATGCACAAGTAGCGCTTTAACAGCCAAGAGGAGAAGAAAAGTTACCTCACAAACAGGCCAGCAGGTCAAACGTCCAAAGTGAGAGAGAGAGAGAAGTAAAGATGGAGTTTTACAGCATTTCCCTGTAGTAGTGAAATAGCGGCTCATGTGCTGTGCCACCTTCACTGTAGTAAATGCGTTATTGACTCACACTCACCTCCGCCATAGTATCGCTCATAGGAGATAAATGATGTCAGTACGTAATAACTGGTTATGATCTATTACTGAACCAATATCAATAATTTTGCCATTAGAACTTTAGTTTTGTAGTAGGCCAAACTGAAGAATTATTTTACAAAAACAGTAAATTAAAATAAATCTGATTTATGAAAGCTCATTAAAAAACTCCCTTCACATTAATTTATACTATTAATTCATACAAGTTGTATCTTCTGTCTGTCCTCACCCTATAAACTGAAGATCAGAAAAGAGCTTTCTAGTGTCTTTTTAAAGCCATTCAGTGGAAAAGCACAAGGCCAGTGATGCTCCACATACTTGAGTTTGTCCAGTGTGTAGTTTGGATCCTCCAGTTGTTCAGAGAGCAGCTTGACTCCTGAATCTCCTGGATGATTGTAGCTCAGATCCAGCTCTCTCAGGTGTGAGGGGTTTGAAGTCAGAGCTGAAGACAGAAAACCACAGCCTTCCTCTGTCACCATACAGCCAGACAATCTACAAACACAGCAATAGTCCACATCACACAGTTGGAAAATCACACATCTCTGTGTTGTGAAGAGGCTGACTGCTGTTTCTGCTCATGTCAACAGCAGTGATGAACAAACACATCCTGATTAGCTCTCCTTATTGATCAAGCCCTGAGATCTCAAATTGAGTTCTAATGAGGTTCGAGTCCAAGTCAAGACAGAGTGCAAAGAGATTTGATCTCAAGTTTAAGACTAAATAATCCTACACATTATTCATTTAAAACTGTAATTGATTTGGATTGAGAATAAAGAATTTGAAAAACTCATTTCTCCAATCCTCAACGTTTTACATTTGTAAAGAATCCACTGAATAATTTAAGGATAATCCAAAAGATCATTTTCAACAGATCACAAAGTTGTAGACATTTATAAAATGAAAGTTACATGTGACATTGCAGTTTAACACACTTCAGTAGAATCTGAACAGAATAGCAGACTTATCAATCTAGCTGAAATGTTCATCTAAGTGTCAGCTATATTGCACACCTTTAAGATGTTGATGTGTGTTAAAATCCTCAATGAAATTAACTGATCATTCTCTTTAAACTCTTCAGCTTTTAACTGTGGAATACTTTGTGCACAAGCCCAATAATGATGTATTATCTTAATATGATTTGAGTTGACTTTAATAGAGATTAAAACTTTAAAAGGGTTTTAGGTCATTGGCAGCTAAATGCATGTTTACAGAAGGTTGTATGACTGTAAGACATTTATTCAAATACTATCAATGTTTGAAATGTTTAATCAGGTGTCTTACTTTAAAGACGCTCCCTAAATCTGTAAATATCAGATATGTTACAATGTCATATCATTTACATAACATTATAAGCAATGCTAACTCTTATGTTTGGGATAAAACATGCTAAGAGTTAACGTTATCTAGCTCCAGCCTAACATTACCTGTATTAGTTCTGCCTTAGCAGCCAGGTGTCTGAAGGAATACAACATTGTCACTCATGTTTCTGAATGAAAGAGATTAATGAACACTTGTACACTTCAACCCTTCCACACATGAGTTTAAATACTCAAGTTCCCATGACAACGCGTCAAGTTCATCACGTGACCCTCCAGCCCCCATGATCTATCTATATATCGTATTTTGTTTCTTTTTGCCTTTTTCTGTAAATATTGACAAATGTTTATTTATATTATGAAATTTCTGATACTCTGATTCCCAAATATGTGACAGAACATATATTTTGTCTTTTAAACAGTTTAATGATCGTATCATTATTATTATTATTAATGGTGCGTTGTTGTTGCTAGAAAAATTATGCTATATTAACGCAAGTATCCTCAGCTGTATCCCATCTAGACTTCACCCTCTCCTGCAGGTGGGTGAAGGCTAGATCAGATACAGCTGAGATTACTCACATCAAGATAGCATCATTTTTTGTGACACTGCACAACAAATAATATTTGTACATTACTGTGAGGGTTGGGTTTAGGGTTGCTGTAAGGTTAGTTGCTAATAAAATACAATAATGAGTAATTTAATAAATAATATAAAACTTTTTTTCACTTTCGATCGCAGCTGTATCCCTTATAGCAACAACCGCAGGAGAGATGCGAGCTGCTGGATTTACTACATTTTCTTCTGAAATACATGAAGGTAAGTAACTGTTTATCTGAGTGAGGAACAGAGAAAATATTCTAGCAGCATAAACAGTGTGTATCTTACGTGAATAAAGCACATCGTCCAGTTTAATTGATAAATAATTATTATTGCATGTGCATTTTACAAGCCTTAAATAGTATGTTTTGCTTGTAGTTGTGTGTATTTGAATGTCTGAAACCTGATTTGTTTGAAAGCACAGATAAATTGTGAGCACAGCACACCTCTTTCTGTGCCTCAGTGTGTGCCGTCAGATTTGAGTTTAGCAGTTGATGACGTGTGCTCTGAATATTCTAATCACACCGGTGTGATCGCATGCTTCAGGGACCAGCCAAGGCTGATCACACCGGTGTGATTATACATGTGAAAGGGTTAAATATGTTTGTCTATACACATGTTTGTATATATAGGAATATATAAATGACATATTTTATATATATGAATATATTTATTTCTTTTACTGACAATACACTGAGTGGGGAAAGAGGCTTCCATATTTGTTAACCCAATATGTAACTATCTTTTTGTATTCACTGTTGAGTGGAGAATCTTTTAGATTACATAATAAAAGTTCTACTATATATAGTGATTACATAATAAAAGTTCCACTATAATGACTGTACGGTCGCGGCAAACCACTGTCGCTCACCCACAGCTGCCTGGTCACTAAGTGACAGGGGCTTGTTTGTGAGTTGCAGAGGAGGATTCCAATTACGTATAGGAGGCTTGAAAGAAAAGAGAACAACAACATAAGTGGACGTGCAAAATAACGTAGTCGGCAGGATTCGAACCTGCGCGGGGAAACCCCAATGGATTTCTAGTCCATCGCCTTAACCACTCGGCCACGACTACAGACATCTGCTTTCTCTCTCCTGCTGAGGTGGCAACCAAGCACAGGGTCAACAGGGGTAGAGGAAGGTGCACTAGCTCTAGTGCAACTTTTCCGTACAATCTCTGGGAAGCAGGGACAGCATAGCTCTCTAATCTAACAAACTCAGCTAACTTCATGGGCACTCTTTCCACACAAGCTGATGATCTGAATTCAGAGCAACGTGCTCTCGCAGGCCACACCACAAACGACAGCCACCAAGTGATATGAAAAGAACAACAAGGTCTCTGACAAACAGACAGGCCTTCGCCCGAACAGGGACTTGATGCCTGGACCCTCAGATTAAAAGTCTGATGATCTACCGACTGAGCTATCCGGGCTCCTGTCTGCTGAAGCACCTGTTTGCGGAGTTGGACCTCTGCAAGCCCCTTGCCGGCTAACAACACTTTCTCATCACAGCACAGACCTGCGTCCTCTTAAAAAAAAACAGATGCAGGCGTCCTCCAGGAAACGGCGTTTCAGAGCTGTGCCATGCCACTGCTGAGCTGCACCGTGAAAGACCTTGAAGTCATTAGGTGTTACCAAAGCCATGGTCCAAAAGCATGGCCAAAAGCACATTTCGCCTGGGCCTTTTGGAACTGTGCTAGCATCAGTCTTGAAAAGAGCTGTGCATAAAGCAACTCTCCAGAAGCAGATGGAGTGGGGAAAATGTGCCACAAAGGGACAGCCAAAAAGGACTGGGCGACTTGGAAAAAAAACTATCAAATCCCAATCTTGATGAGCCGTACAAGATGTTGCTGTCGATTTATTGAACGTTTCTCTAGGCAACATCAGAGTGTAGGGACTACAAAAAAAGCTAAATTGCGACTAGTCGCTGGACTTGAATTATTCAATATGGGATTAAACACGCAGGCCCGCAAAGAAACGTCGCAAAAGCCACAGTTGCATGGTCGCAGCTCGTTGACTTTTTCTGCTGAATGTGGGCAACATTGAACGCAGCACAGTTGGGGCATAAATGGCCTGAGGTTGTAAAAAGCAGCACAAGCATTGCTCGCAGTTAACTGGAACACGCTGCCGTGACCCGGATTCGAACCGGGGTTGCTGCGGCCACAACACAGAGTACTGACCACTATACGATCACGGCACACCGCTCGCTCACCGATAACCTCTGCAGCTGCCTGGACACTAAGGGACTCTGGTTTGTGACCATGATTCAAACTGGGATTTCTCTGGCCACAACACAGAGTACGGATGACTGTATGGTCGCGGCAAACCACTGTCGCTCACCCACAGCTGCCTGGTCACTAAGTGACGGGCTTGTTTGTGAGTTGCAGAGGAGGATTCCAATTACGTATAGGAGGCTTGAAAGAAAAGAGAACAACAACATAAGTGGACGTGCAAAACAACGTAGTCGGCAGGGTTCGAACCTCCGCGGGGAGACCCCAATGGATTTCAAGTCCATCGCCTTAAACTCTCGGCCACGACTACGCATGCTGGCAGCCTGTTGACTTTTTCTGCTGAATGTGGGCAACATTGAACACAACACAGTTGGGGCATAAATGGCCTGAGGTTGTAAAAAGCGGCACAAGCATTGCTCGCAGTTAACAGGAACACGCTGCCGTGACCCGGATTCGATCCGGGGTTGCTGCGGCCACAACACAGGGTACTGTCCACTATACGATCACGGCACACCGCTCACTCACCGAAAAGCTCTGCAGCTGCCTGGACACTAAGGGACACTGGTTTGTGACCGGGATTCAAACTGGGATTTCTCTGGCCACAACACAGAGTACGGATGACTGTACGGTCGCGGCAAACCACTGTCACTCACCCACAGCTGCCTGGTCACTAAGTGACAGGGGCTTGTTTGTGAGATGCAGAGGAGGATTGCAATTACGTACAGGAGGCTTGGAAGAAAAGAGAACAACAACATAAGTGGACGTGCAAAACAACATAGTTGGCAGGATTCAAACCTGCACGGGGAAGCCCCAATGGATTTCTAGTCCATCGCCTTAACCACTCGGCCACGACTACAGACATCTGCTTTCTGTCTCCTGCTGAGGTGGCAACCAAGCACAGGTTCAACAGGGGTCCAAAAGCATGGCCAAAAGCACATTTCGCCTGGGCCTTTTGGAACTGTGCTAGCATCAGTCTTGAAAAGAGCTGTGCATAAAGCAACTCTCCAGAAGCAGATGGAGTGGGGAAAATGTGCCACAAAGGGACAGCCAAAAAGGACTGGGCGACTTGGAAAAAAAACTATCAAATCCCAATCTTGATGAGCCGTACAAGATGTTGCTGTCGATTTATTGAACATTTCTCTAGACAACATCAGAGTGTAGGGACTACAAAAAAAGCTAAATTGCGACTAGTCGCTGGACTTGAATTATTCAATATGGGATTAAACACGCAGGCCCGCAACCAAACGTCGCAAAAGCCACAGTTCCTCTCACAGAGAGAAAAAGCAAAAGCAGCTGGCTGTTCCGTAGTCGGCAGGGTTCGAACCTGCGCGGGGAGACCCCAATGGATTTCAAGTCCATCGCCTTAACCTCTCGGCCACGACTACGCATGGTGGCAGCTCATTGACTTTTTCTGCTGAATGTGGGCAACATTGAACGCAGCACAGTTGGGGCATAAATGGCCTGAGGTTGTAAAAAGCAGCACAAGCATTGCTCGCAGTTAACAGGAACACGGTGCCGTGACCCGGATTCGAACTGGGGTTGTTGCGGCCACAACACAGAGTACTGACCACTATACGATCACGGCACACCGCTCGCTCACCGATAAGCTCTGCAGCTGCCTGGACACTAAGGGACACTGGTTTGTAACCGTGATTCAAACTGGGATTTCTCTGGCCACAACACAGACTACGGATGACTGTACGGTCGCGGCAAACCACTGTCGCTCACCCACAGCTGCCTGGTCACTAAGTGACAGGGGCTTGTTTGTGAGTTGCAGAGGAGGATTCCAATTACGTATAGGAGGCTTGAAAGAAAAGAGAACAACAACATAAGTGGACGTGCAAAACAACGTAGTCGGCAGGATTCGAACCTGCGCGGGGAAACCCCAATGGATTTCTAGTCCATCGCCTTAACGACTCGGCCACAACTACAGACATCTGCTTTCTCTCTCCTGCTGAGGTGGCAACCAAGCACAGGGTCAACAGGGGTAGAGGAAGGTGCACTAGCTCTAGTGCAACTTTTCCGTACAATCTCTGGGAAGCAGGGACAGCATAGCTCTCTAATCTAACAAACTCAGCTAACTTCATGGGCACTCTTTCCACACAAGCTGATGATCTGAATTCAGAGCAACGTGCTCTCGCAGGCCACACCACAATGGACAGCCACCAAGTGATATGAAAAGAACAACGAGGTCTCTGACAAACAGACAGGCCTTCGCCCGAACAGGGACTTGAACCCTGGACCCTCAGATTAAAAGTCTGATGCTCTACCGACTGAGCTATCCAGGCTCCTGTCTGTCGAGGCACCTGTTTGCGGAGTTGGACCTCTGCAAGCCCCTTGCCGGCTAACAACACTTTCTCATCACAGCACAGACCTGCGTCCTCTTAAAAAAAACCAGATGCAGGCGTCCTCCAGGAAACGGCGTTTCAGAGCTGTGCCATGCCACTGCTGAGCTGCACCGTGAAAGACCTTGAAGTCATTAGGTGTTACCAAAGCCATGGTCCAAAAGCATGGCCAAAAGCACATTTCGCCTGGGCCTTTTGGAGGTGTGAGGTGAGGTGGCAACCAAGCACAGGGTCAACAGGGGTAGAGGAAGGTGCACTAGCTCTAGTGCAACTTTTCCGTACAATCTCTGGGAAGCAGGGACAGCATAGCTCTCTAATCTAACAAACTCAGCTAACTTCATGGGCACTCTTTCCACACAAGCTGATGATCTGAATTCAGAGCAACGTGCTCTCGCAGGCCACACCACAATGGACAGCCACCAAGTGATATGAAAAGAACAACGAGGTCTCTGACAAACAGACAGGCCTTCGCCCGAACAGGGACTTGAACCCTGGACACAGACCTGCGTCCTCTTAAAAAAAAACAGATGCAGGCGTCCTCCAGGAAACGGCGTTTCAGAGCTGTGCCATGCCACTGCTGAGCTGCACCGTGAAAGACCTTGAAGTCATTAGGTGTTACCAAAGCCATGGTCCAAAAGCACATTTCGCCTGGGCCTTTTGGAACTGTGCTAGCATCAGTCTTGAAAAGAGCTGTGCATAAAGCAACTCTCCAGAAGCAGATGGAGTGGGGAAAATGTGCCACAAAGGGACAGCCAAAACGGACTGGGCGACTTGGAAAAAAAACTATCAAATCCCAAACTTATGAGCCGTACAAGATGTTGCTGTCGATTTATTGAACGTTTCTCTAGGCAACATCAGAGTGTAGGGACTACAAAAAAAAGCTAAATTGCGACTAGTCGCTGGACTTGAATTATTCAATATGGGATTAAACACGCAGGCCCGCAACCAAACGTCGCAAAAGCCACAGTTCCTCTCACAGAGAGAAAAAGCAAAAGCAGTTGGCTGTTCCGTAGTCGGCAGAGTTCGAACCTGCGCGGGGAGACCCCAATGGATTTCAAGTCCATCGCCTTAACCTCTCGGCCACGACTTCGCATGGTCGCAGCTCGTTGACTTTTTCGCCTGAATGTGGGCAACATTGAACGCAGCACAGTTGGGGCATAAATGGCCTGAGGTTGTAAAAAGCAGCACAAGCATTGCTCGCAGTTAACAGGAACACGCTGCCGTGACCCGGATTCGAACCGGGGTTGCTGCGGCCACAACACAGAGTACTGACCACTATACGATCACGGCACACCGCTCGCTCACCGATAAGCTCTGCAGCTGCCTGGACACTAAGGGACACTGGTTTGTGACCGTGATTCAAACTGGGATTTCTCTGGCCACAACACAGAGTACGGATGACTGTACGGTCGCGGCAAACCACTGTCGCTCACCCACAGCTGCCTGGTCACTAAGTGACAGGGGCTTGTTTGTGAGTTGCAGAGGAGGATTCCAATTACGTATAGGAGGCTTGAAAGAAAAGAGAACAACAACATAAGTGGACGTGCAAAACAACGTAGTCGGCAGGATTCGAACCTGCGCGGGGAAACCCCAATGGATTTCTAGTCCATCGCCTTAACGACTCGGCCACAACTACAGACATCTGCTTTCTCTCTCCTGCTGAGGTGGCAACCAAGCACAGGGTCAACAGGGGTAGAGGAAGGTGCACTAGCTCTAGTGCAACTTTTCCGTACAATCTCTGGGAAGCAGGGACAGCATAGCTCTCTAATCTAACAAACTCAGCTAACTTCATGGGCACTCTTTCCACACAAGCTGATGATCTGAATTCAGAGCAACGTGCTCTCGCAGGCCACACCACAATGGACAGCCACCAAGTGATATGAAAAGAACAACGAGGTCTCTGACAAACAGACAGGCCTTCGCCCGAACAGGGACTTGAACCCTGGACCCTCAGATTAAAAGTCTGATGCTCTACCGACTGAGCTATCCAGGCTCCTGTCTGTCGAGGCACCTGTTTGCGGAGTTGGACCTCTGCAAGCCCCTTGCCGGCTAACAACACTTTCTCATCACAGCACAGACCTGCGTCCTCTTAAAAAAAACCAGATGCAGGCGTCCTCCAGGAAACAGCGTTTCAGAGCTGTGCCATGCCACTGCTGAGCTGCACCGTGAAAGACCTTGAAGTCATTAGGTGTTACCAAAGCCATGGTCCAAAAGCATGGCCAAAAGCACATTTCGCCTGGGCCTTTTGGAGGTGTGAGGTGAGGTGGCAACCAAGCACAGGGTCAACAGGGGTAGAGGAAGGTGCACTAGCTCTAGTGCAACTTTTCCGTACAATCTCTGGGAAGCAGGGACAGCATAGCTCTCTAATCTAACAAACTCAGCTAACTTCATGGGCACTCTTTCCACACAAGCTGATGATCTGAATTCAGAGCAACGTGCTCTCGCAGGCCACACCACAATGGACAGCCACCAAGTGATATGAAAAGAACAACGAGGTCTCTGACAAACAGACAGGCCTTCGCCCGAACAGGGACTTGAACCCTGGACACAGACCTGCGTCCTCTTAAAAAAAAACAGATGCAGGCGTCCTCCAGGAAACGGCGTTTCAGAGCTGTGCCATGCCACTGCTGAGCTGCACCGTGAAAGACCTTGAAGTCATTAGGTGTTACCAAAGCCATGGTCCAAAAGCACATTTCGCCTGGGCCTTTTGGAACTGTGCTAGCATCAGTCTTGAAAAGAGCTGTGCATAAAGCAACTCTCCAGAAGCAGATGGAGTGGGGAAAATGTGCCACAAAGGGACAGCCAAAACGGACTGGGCGACTTGGAAAAAAAACTATCAAATCCCAAACTTATGAGCCGTACAAGATGTTGCTGTCGATTTATTGAACGTTTCTCTAGGCAACATCAGAGTGTAGGGACTACAAAAAAAAAGCTAAATTGCGACTAGTCGCTGGACTTGAATTATTCAATATGGGATTAAACACGCAGGCCCGCAACCAAACGTCGCAAAAGCCACAGTTCCTCTCACAGAGAGAAAAAGCAAAAGCAGTTGGCTGTTCCGTAGTCGGCAGGGTTCGAACCTGCGCGGGGAGACCCCAATGGATTTCAAGTCCATCGCCTTAACCTCTCGGCCACGACTTCGCATGGTCGCAGCTCGTTGACTTTTTCGCCTGAATGTGGGCAACATTGAACGCAGCACAGTTGGGGCATAAATGGCCTGAGGTTGTAAAAAGCAGCACAAGCATTGCTCGCAGTTAACAGGAACACGCTGCCGTGACCCGGATTCGAACCGGGGTTGCTGCGGCCACAACACAGAGTACTGACCACTATACGATCACGGCACACCGCTCGCTCACCGATCAGCTCTGCAGCTGCCTGGACACTAAGGGACACTGGTTTGTGACCGTGATTCAAACTGGGATTTCTCTGGCCACAACACAGAGTACGGATGACTGTACGGTCGCGGCAAACCACTGTCGCTCACCCACAGCTGCCTGGTCACTAAGTGACAGGGGCTTGTTTGTGAGTTGCAGAGGAGGATTCCAATTACGTATAGGAGGCTTGAAAGAAAAGAGAACAACAACATAAGTGGACGTGCAAAACATCGTAGTCGGCAGGAATCGAACCTGCGCGGGGAAACCCCAAAGGATTTCTAGTACATCGCCTTAACCACTCGGCCACGACTACAGATGTCTGCTTTCTCTCTCCTGCTGAGATGGCAACCAAGCACAGGGTCAACAGGGGTAGAGGAAGGTGCACTAGCTCTTGTGCAACTTTTCCATACAATCTCTGGGAAGCAGGGACAGCATAGCTCTCTAATCTAACACACTCAGCTAACTTCATGGGCACTCTTTCCACACAAGCTGATGATCTGAATTAAGAGCAAAAGCCACAGTTCCTCTCACAGAGAGAAAAAGCAAAAGCAGCTGGCTGTTCCGTAGTCGGCAGGGTTTGAACCTCCGCGGGGAGACCCCAATGGATTTCAAGTCCATCGCCTTAAACTCTCGGCCACGACTACGCATGCTGGCAGCCTGTTGACTTTTTCTGCTGAATGTGGGCAACATTGAACGCAACACAGTTGGGGCATAAATGGCCTGAGGTTGTAAAAAGCGGCACAAGCATTGCTCGCAGTTAACAGGAACACGCTGCCGTGACCCGGATTCGATCCGGGGTTGCTGCGGCCACAACACAGAGTACTGACCACTATACGATCACGGCACACCGCTCACTCACCGAAAAGCTCTGCAGCTGCCTGGACACTAAGGGACACTGGTTTGTGACCGGGATTCAAACTGGGATTTCTCTGGCCACAACACAGAGTACGGATGACTGTACGGTCGCGGCAAACCACTGTCACTCACCCACAGCTGCCTGGTCACTAAGTGACAGGGGCTTGTTTGTGAGATGCAGAGGAGGATTGCAATTACGTATAGGAGGCTTGGAAGAAAAGAGAACAACAACATAAGTGGACGTGCAAAACAACATAGTTGGCAGGATTCAAACCTGCACGGGGAAGCCCCAATGGATTTCTAGTCCATCGCCTTAACCACTCGGCCACGACTACAGACATCTGCTTTCTGTCTCCTGCTGAGGTGGCAACCAAGCACAGGTTCAACAGGGGTCCAAAAGCATGGCCAAAAGCACATTTCGCCTGGGCCTTTTGGAACTGTGCTAGCATCAGTCTTGAAAAGAGCTGTGCATAAAGCAACTCTCCAGAAGTAGATGGAGTGGGGAAAATGTGCCACAAAGGGACAGCCAAAAAGGACTGGGCGACTTGGAAAAAAAACTATCAAATCCCAATCTTGATGAGCCGTACAAGATGTTGCTGTCGATTTATTGAACATTTCTCTAGACAACATCAGAGTGTAGGGACTACAAAAAAAGCTAAATTGCGACTAGTCGCTGGACTTGAATTATTCAATATGGGATTAAACACGCAGGCCCGCAACCAAACGTCGCAAAAGCCACAGTTCCTCTCACAGAGAGAAAAAGCAAAAGCAGCTGGCTGTTCCGTAGTCGGCAGGGTTCGAACCTGCGCGGGGAGACCCCAATGAATTTCAAGTGCATCGCCTTAACCTCTCAGCCACGACTACGCATGGTGGCAGCTTGTTGACTTTTTCTGCTGAATGTGGGCAACATTGAACGCAGCACAGTTGGGGCATAAATGGCCTGAGGTTGTAAAAAGCGGCACAAGCATTGCTTGAAAGACACGGGGTACTTGAAGTCAAGATCTTCATTACCAAAGCTTAGCGGAACCATTTAAGTTTGTAACGTGATAGTGAGATTCAAACAAGATTGGATGAATCTTATTTGAAGTGTGCAGCAAGTCTGAGAATTCGAAGCTAACTATTGTCCTCAGATCATCACGCCTAAGTTTTGAGAAGACCAGTCGGAATTGTTTCACACAACTTAAATGTAACCCAACAAAGACAACCCAGATGGGACTTGAACCCACAATCCCCTGCCTTATCCATTAGGCCACTGGGTCAACACTAGCCTTTGTCATATCTGATGTATGGCTCAGGAAGTTCTTGTTACTCAGAAAACAGTTCTTTAGGATCCCTGTGCCATATTGCATTCAGACGATCTGATGTGTACACCTAATGACAAAACAGCTTCTCTGAGGAGTTTTCCATTGTCATGTCTTTTTGACCTAAGGGTATGAACCTAGCTTTTTAAAGGTAATACTGGATTGTCTTGCACAGTCAACCTAAAAGGAACTGCATCAAAGACAACCCAGTTGGTACTTTAAACCCACAATCCCCAGCTTCGAAGGCTGGTGCCTTATCCATTAGGCCACTGGACTGTTTTATACTTACTGTGAACTGTAATATGCCTCCAGGGAGTTGCTGACACACGTAACAAAAACAACATAAACAAAGAGTAGATTGGATCGGTCTCACAGAATTTTTTGTGGCACTGCAGACTGCTTCTACTGGGCTCGTTGGTCTAGGGGTGTGATTCTCGCTTTGGTTGCGAGAGGTCCCGGGTTCAAATCCCGGACGAGTCCTACGACAGTCATAGAAAAAGCAGCGGTGCTGTGCTATCCATGATGTTTTTATGTTAATTGTAGCAGCTTTTGCTGTGACTTTACTTAATGAACATTTAGTGGACTTCTGATCTAAATCAGTCTAACATGTACAACTATACAGACAAAAAAAGGAGCGGCAATGATTCGGTTGATAGATTTGTTTACGGATCTTGAACAACCCACCAGCTTTATATGTAAGCACCATTTTTACACCGTCTTTTTACACCGTCTCCTCTCTGTAGGCACCATGCAGGATTCGAAATGGCCTTTCGCGTTAGGTATCTCGTTACCCTTTTAGTCATAAGAGGTAACATGCATGGCAATGCAGGAAGTTAATGACATGCAAACACATCTCAAGAAGGTTTTCACAGCTACCGTGTTTCATCCACCAAACATTGTTCCCAAATTGAAGTGAGACCTTCAAAGACAACCTAGATGGGATTTGAACCAACAATCCCAAGCCCTGGAGGTTGATGCCTTATCCCTTGGCCACTGGGCCATTTCGGCAATCATTTGGCATGGATTTTTTGTATGCCTTCAACAAGATGCCAACGAAAAGGAACCGGGTAACACTTTATTTTGATGGTCCCCCTTTAGATAGTCTGCTGACCGTAAGTTACTTTTCAAGTTCTTATCTGTTTACTTTCATCTGGATAGTATCTGTAGATTGTCTTTAAATGTTCTTAGGCAATCAATACAATGTCTACAGCATGTAAACATTTATTAAACTTTCGGTAAGATAAGTGTTACCTAATTAGGTTCTAGATGTTCAACAGTGTATCAGTAGATATGCAACAAATCTTCAACAGATGTTCAGCAATGTATTAGTAGATATGCAACAAATCCTAACAAGTTTTCAGAACATTGACCACCAAGATGTTTGTTGTTATTGTCTGCATGTAGTTGTTATCCAGTTTATGAATAGACTTTGAGTAAACATTCAGATGCCTATAAGTAGCAACGCAAGATATTTTAACATGAACTTTAATCAAATATAAAATTAGGGTTAGGTACAATCTAAGAGTGTTCAATTAACTATTTGTTGCATTTAACCTAACTTTCAGTAGACAGTTATTTTACTTTAAAGGGCACATAGTTTACCTATTTTTTATGATTTAATATTAATATTATGGTTCTTCTGAGTGTGCCAGTTTAGGTTAAGTTTAAAACACAATTCAGATTTTTTTATTATAATGTGTTAAAAAGTGTCATGTTGGGGCGTGTCCACAGTTCGCTGATTTATGGGTGTGTTGCTTCACATGTAAATTAGTTTCGGCTTCCCGCCAACATAACAAGGGGCGGGGCCATGAGCTCTGCGTTTGCAACAGAGTCTGACAGGCAGACAGAGAAGGAGCAGGGGTGAGAGGTTTAGCAATCAGTTGTACATGTACGACTCGGACACAGACCAAGCAGAGAGTACAAAATCATATGTGTCTTTGTACAGGTTTACATCCAACTGTGTGCTAGTTTCAAGTGCTGAGCTTGTACATAGAAACTAATAACCACGCACACTGAATTAACTTTTACTGAGGCACCGGATGCGCCGCTCGAAGCCGCGACACGGCACACCAGACACTCTCTGTGGCGGGGCAGAAACATGAAGTGTCCGGAATCATCGCGCCATGCATATTTAAATTCTAAATTAAATGCTAGGCGCCTAGCCGTCGACTTGAGTGTACCCTGATAGAAACCTATGTTTAGAATTCTAAAACGCATGCTAGTTAAGATCACAGGGAGTTTCTGGGATCGCAAGAAATGCAAACGGCTGAAGTATAAGGTAGACTCAATGAGAAGTACACATGTTTGCAAACCTACCTAAAGATACAACCAATAATTCCGATTAGAGCGATAATGTGGAGAATATTGCTCTTGTGTTGAGCCCAATGAACCTTGCATCTAAAATAGAGCTAGCGTGTTCCTTTAGTGATATAGCTTCGACTCACGCTGAAAATGGCGGATGTGAATCAACAAACTGAGGATATGATGACGTGCCTGTCAATCAATATTGGTGGGCGGGGGGACCGCACTCCTACGTAAAGTTGCGATCGGTCTGAAAACCGCTCCAATTGGTCCACCGTTTTTATGTTGTTAAAGAGCCCATATTATGGGTTTTTGAAAATGCCCTTCCATGTAGTGTGTCACACAGCTCTAAGTGAAGTGAAATATCCAGCTAAGGCTTAAATCTGTAAGTGTACAGTGTTTAAAACTATTGATTCATCTATAAAAGAGTCGACTCATAGTGCTTCAAACGAGTCGTCTTGATAATGAGTCATTAGGTGTTTCGTGATGACGCAGCTACGAAACACAAGTAGTTGCAGCGCGCAAACCCGGGAGATTTGAAACCTGCGGCCCCGCCCACTAACAGAACTAAAAGTCTCACACACACACAGACAGACACTGGTCGAATGAAGTCACGCTGTGCAGATGGATATTATTGAGTCTAATTAAAGAGGAAACCTCAGCATTATAGCCCAGCCTTGAGCAGTTCTGAGTGCTTCTGAAAACTATATGCTTTCAAAGAAGACTTCATCAGTTTGTTGAAGGAAGGATCAGTGAAGACTGTCAGAGCATGGATCAGTGCATCATAAATCAGTTTCTACCCCCATTTCACAAGTGTAAGTAAGTGCGATTAAAATTATTGCCTCGTTTACTCTAGCTTGCAAATTATGTATTTAGTTGTGTTTTGTTACTTGTAACCGCGTGTGCTGTATCAGGTTAACTCTTTATATTCTCATATCGCGTGTAAAGCCACGTTGAAAACGCGACACGTGCCGCTTTGTTTACGGATCGTCAGCTGTTTACACGCATACAACGGTCAAGTTTCAAAATATTTCAGCTCAGGCTCGAGGTGAGGTGTCTAAATTGCACCCAGCAAGCTGAACTAGCGCTCTAGGCGTGTGTGTCGTGTCCTCGGGTAGGAGTAATGTGTGTGTGTGTGTGTGTGTGTGTGTGTGTGTCTCCTCGTGTGTGTAAAGCACGGATATTCGCGGATATAACTGAGCGCCGCGCCCTCTCTATTCAGCCGCTCCTCTATGGACGCGCCGGCCCTGTGTACATGTGCTTGTGAAAGATTTTCAAAAACACATTGAATTGTGGATTGCATATAGAGGAGACAATTGAAACAAATGACACACCAAACTGTTATTTTAAAAAGAAAACAAATCGTATCATTCATTATGATGTAAACAGAAATAACTACCATAATATTAAAACTGGACCTCGTTTATCTTGTCATATTTATTCTTCTTGTCCTTCTTGTTCTTTCTCTGTTTCTTGCTTTAGTTTTTCTTCTCTGAGTCTCTTCTGAACTGGAACTGGAAGAGGTGTCATCACAGGATTCGTCTGTCACTGATGACTCTACATCCGTTGATGCGTTCTCAACACTAAATAGGTCAACAGCACTGGATTCTTCACGTCCAACTGATGTACCAGGAATCAGATCATCTGAATGTAAAATCAATACAAATGCAATATCCACATTTCAAGTAAGTTTTTTTGCAATATACTTATTGAAACAGTGCTTAAAATACACGTTAAGAATAAAAACATGAAAACCACTAACAACCAGTCTAATCTCTACAAACTAATATACACAGTGTCTGTATTAACTCATACATTATACAAAACAATATGTTCAGCTTTTACTTTGCTGCTGCATTGAAAGCTCCACTACTGGCTGGCGAAGTTCACTGTTCAAGGCTTCCAGCTTATTAACTTTATTTTGTAACACTTCTGCCTTGTTCTGCCACATCAGTATTTCTTGCTTTATTGGTTTCGTTGTATTCACTGGAAGTAAAACAGGGTGACAGTTATATTTCATCTTTTGTATACAGTGTTAACATTTATATATTTATACTGTATGAAGTTAGCAGTTTAAAGAGGTAACAGATAGGCTTACCTTCACCCTCCACGCTTCCTAGGTTGTGTTTTTTACAGGTGTTGTACTGTGACATCTATAAATATTAAAAATCATTTTAGAAGGTGCATAAACATTTAAGGCCATCGGGCAGTTAGTTAAACAGTGTTGTGCTGAAATGTCCTGAAAACTTGTCAGACCAAGCAGTTATTTACTTTTTGGTTTTATATTTAAGCAAAGTTTTAAGGGAATGTAATCATTTTTATTTTAAATAATAATAATTATATATATATATATCCACACTCACACACACACACACACACACACACACACACACCCAATCTAAAGATACATTATTAAAGCATGCAAAACTACTTGAAGTTTACACACGTTTTCATGATTAAATTGAATTTTTTGCCTATATCTCTTTCTGTACTTGAATGTCCAGTCTGCATCATTCTCATGGTCACTAAAACCCATCTCATCCTCACTTTCATCTGCAGGAGGAGCCAGTTCTGTCCTTTTCTTCTTTCACTTACCATAGAACATGGTGGTGCTCGCTAATACTCTGTTCCCTTATTCATATTCAAAAGTAGTATTGCCATGAAAACTAGATTTTATCCATAATGCAAATGATATTAACACATGACTAATCAACATTATATTACTAGCATTCATGTTGTTATTGTTACAACTTAATAGTTCACAGCTGACCTTGCTAGCTAGCTAACCCATTGCAATATTGCACGTTTCAGTATTGCACAGTGTTGTTATTTGGTAACACACACATTTGATTGATTTAGAAAAAAACTATTTTGATTAAAATAAATTTGAGTTGTGAATATGTCATCATGACTAACTGGAGGTGATGTTTCAGATTTATTTGTGGATCTGACATCATTTGATTCTTTGTTTTTATTGACGTTTACATTTGCATTTAGCAACTACTCACAATAAACACCAGGCTGTCAGAAATCACGCTACAGAACAACACAGCATGTCACGTGACTTAACCAAAGCACATCATTGGCTACACTTAGGTCTTCTCTTTACAACAAAAAAAAAATTAAATAATGTTGTTCTTAAAGAAAGAGTGGCAGGGAAATGAACATAAACATCATGTTGCCACATGTTAACACCAGACAGTAGAGGGTTAAAATAAAATGACTATAAATGAGACTGAGATTATTGTAATTTGTATATTTATTTATTTAATTATTTATTTGTTTGCATTGCCAAAGGTAAGACATTTTTGATGAATAACTTTACTACTCATTTGCAGGAATTGCAAGAAGTCATGTGGACGAATTGGGAAAAGTGTAAGGACAAAGTCTATATTTCTCCATTCCCATGCAAGCCTTTTCAGTTGGGTGAAGTATATTCACAGGCAAGTTTATATTCTCTGTGATCTCTAGTAGCCCGTCCTCTAGTATTCTGCATAGACATTTTTCCCATTCTGTGTTTTTACAGTAATACAACATTGCATTATTTAGATTTTCACAACGTCTCCACATGCGACAAGTGGATATGATGTTAGCTGGCATCTCATATAGTAGTGCAACTCTGTCCAAGATGTCCACAAAACGGCGAAGTGTATGTGTGAGAAGCATGAGGAGATTAAGGAAGAAAAAAGGACAACGAATTGGTGGGATCAACATATGTGTACACATTGATGAAAGCAAGTTTAGTCATAGATGAAAAGTAAGCCATGACCTCAGATTTTTAACTGAAACCATTGTGTGTGTGTGTATATATATATATATATATATATATATATATATATATATATATATATATATATATATATATATATATATATATATATATATATGTTGCTAGGCGATTGCTAAGGTGTTGCTAGGCGGTTGCTAAGGTGTTGCTAGGTGGTTGCTAGGCGGTTGCTA
Source organism: Danio aesculapii (assembly GCF_903798145.1). Classification (NCBI taxonomy): domain Eukaryota; kingdom Metazoa; phylum Chordata; class Actinopteri; order Cypriniformes; family Danionidae; genus Danio; species Danio aesculapii. Next base: position 23,602,038 of record NC_079438.1, read on the forward strand.
AGGTGTTGCTAGGTGGTTGCTAGGCAGTTGCTAAGATGTTGCTAGGTGGTTGCTAGGCGGTTGCTAAGGTGTTGCTAGGCGGTTGCTAAGGTGTTGCTAGGTGGTTGCTAGGCGGTTGCTAAGGTGTTGCTAGGTGGTTGCTAGGCGGTTGCTAAGGTGTTGCTAGGTGGTTGCTAGGCGGTTGCTAAGGTGTTGCTAGGTGGTTGCTAGGCAGTTGCTAAGATGTTGCTAGGTGGTTGCTAGGCGGTTGCTAAGGTGTTGCTAGGCGGTTGCTAAGGTGTTGCTAGGTGGTTGCTAGGCGGTTGCTAAGGTGTTGCTAGGTGGTTGCTAGGCGGTTGCTAAGGTGTTGCTAGGTGGTTGCTAGGCGGTTGCTAAGGTGTTGCTAGGTGGTTGCTAGGCGGTTGCTAAGGTGTTGCTAGGCGGTTGCTAAGGTGTTGCTAGGCGGTTGCTAAGGTGTTGCTAGGTGGTTGCTAGGCGGTTGCTAAGGTGTTGCTAGGTGGTTGCTAGGCGGTTGCTAAGGTGTTGCTAGGCGGTTGCTAAGGTGTTGCTAGGTGGTTGCTAAGGTGTTGCTATGTGGTTGCTAGGCGGATGCTAAGGTGTTGCTAGGCGGTTGCTAAGGTGTTGCTATGTGGTTGCTAAGGTGTTGCTATGCGGTTGCTAGGCGGTTGCTAGGTGGTTGCTATGCGGTTGCTAAGGTGTTGCTATGTGGTTGCTAGGTGGTTGCTATGCAGTTGCTAAGGTGTTGCTAGGTGGTTGCTAGGCGGTTGCTAAGGTGTTGCTATGTGGTTGCTAGGTAGTTGCTAGGTGGTTGCTAAGGTGTTGCTAGGTGGTTGCTAGGCGGTTGCTAAGGTGTTGCTAGGTGGTTGCTAAGGTGTTGCTAAGGTGTTGCTAGGCAGTTGCTAAGGTGTTGCTAGGTGGTTGCTAGGCGGTTGCTAAGGTGTTGCTAGGCGGTTGCTAAGGTGTTGCTAGGCGGTTGCTAAGGTGTTGCTAGGTGGTTGCTAAGGTGTTGCTAGGTGGTTGCTAAGGTGTTGCTATGTGGTTGCTAGGCGGATGCTAAGGTGTTGCTAGGCGGTTGCTAAGGTGTTGCTATGTGGTTGCTAAGGTGTTGCTAGGCAGTTGCTAAGGTGTTGCTATGTGGTTGCTAAGGTGTTGCTAGGCGGTTGCTAAGGTGTTGCTATGTGGTTGCTAAGGTGTTGCTATGCGGTTGCTAGACGGTTGCTAGGTGGTTGCTATGCGGTTGCTAAGGTGGTTGCTAGGTGGTTGCTAAGGTGTTGCTAGGTGGTTGCTAGGCGATTGCTAAGGTGTTGCTATGTGGTTGCTAGGTGGTTGCTATGCAGTTGCTAAGGTGTTGCTAGGTGGTTGCTAGGCAGTTGCTAAGGTGTTGCTATGTGGTTGCTAGGCGGTTGCTATGCGGTTGCTAAGTGGTTGCTAGGTGGTTGCTAAGGTGTTGCTAAGTGGTTGCTAGGTGGTTGCTAGGTGGTTGCTAAGGTGTTGCTATGTGGTTGCTAGGCGGATGCTAAGGTGTTGCTAGGCGGTTGCTAAGGTGTTGCTATGTGGTTGCTAGGCGGTTGCTAAGGTGTTGCTAGGTGGTTGCTAGGCGGTTGCTAAGGTGTTGCTATGTGGTTGCTAGGCAGTTGCTAGGTGGTTGCTAAGTGGTTGCTAGGTGGTTGCTAAGGTGTTGCTAGGTGGTTGCTAGGTGGTTGCTAGGCGGTTGCTAAGGTGTTGCTATGTGGTTGCTAGGCAGTTGCTAGGTGGTTGCTAAGGTGTTGCTAAGTGGTTGCTAGGTGGTTGCTATGTGGTTGCTAAGGTGTTGCTAGGTGGTTGCTATGCGGTTGCTAAGGTGTTGCTAGGCGGTTGCTAAGGTGTTGCTAGGTGGTTGCTAAGGTGTTGCTATGTGGTTGCTAGGCGGATGCTAAGGTGTTGCTAGGCGGTTGCTAAGGTGTTGCTAGGCGGTTGCTAAGGTGTTGCTATGTGGTTGCTAAGGTGTTGCTATGCGGTTGCTAGGCGGTTGCTAGGTGGTTGCTATGCGGTTGCTAAGGTGTTGCTAGGCGGTTGCTAGGTGGTTGCTAAGGTGTTGCTAGGTGGTTGCTAGGCGGTTGCTAAGGTGTTGCTATGTGGTTGCTAGGCAGTTGCTAGGTGGTTGCTAAGGTGTTGCTAAGTGGTTGCTAGGTGGTTGCTATGTGGTTGCTAAGGTGTTGCTAGGTGGTTGCTAGGTGGTTGCTAGGCGGTTGCTAAGGTGTTGCTATGTGGTTGCTAGGCAGTTGCTAGGTGGTTGCTAAGGTGTTGCTAAGTGGTTGCTAGGTGGTTGCTATGTGGTTGCTAAGGTGTTGCTAGGTGGTTGCTATGCGGTTGCTAAGGTGTTGCTAGGCGGTTGCTAAGGTGTTGCTAGGTGGTTGCTAAGGTGTTGCTATGTGGTTGCTAGGCGGATGCTAAGGTGTTGCTAGGCGGTTGCTAAGGTGTTGCTAGGCGGTTGCTAAGGTGTTGCTATGTGGTTGCTAAGGTGTTGCTATGCGGTTGCTAGGCGGTTGCTAGGTGGTTGCTATGCGGTTGCTAAGGTGTTGCTAGGCGGTTGCTAAGGTGTTGCTATGTGGTTGCTAGGTGGTTGCTATGCAGTTGCTAAGGTGTTGCTAGGTGGTTGCTAGGCGGTTGCTAAGGTGTTGCTATGTGGTTGCTAGGTAGTTGCTAGGTGGTTGCTAAGGTGTTGCTAGGCGGTTGCTAAGGTGTTGCTATGTGGTTGCTAGGCGGTTGCTAGGTGGTTGCTAGGTGGTTGCTAAGGTGTTGCTAAGTGGTTGCTAGGTGGTTGCTATGCAGTTGCTAAGGTGTTGCTAGGTGGTTGCTAGGCAGTTGCTAAGGTGTTGCTATGTGGTTGCTAGGCGGTTGCTATGCGGTTGCTAGGTGGTTGCTAAGGTGTTGCTAAGTGGTTGCTAGGTGGTTGCTAAGGTGTTGCTATGTGGTTGCTAGGCGGATGCTAAGGTGTTGCTAGGCGGTTGCTAAGGTGTTGCTATGTGGTTGCTAGGCGGTTGCTAAGGTGTTGCTATGTGGTTGCTAGGTGGTTGCTATGCAGTTGCTAAGGTGTTGCTAGGTGGTTGCTAGGCGGTTGCTAAGGTGTTGCTATGTGGTTGCTAGGCAGTTGCTAGGTGGTTGCTAAGGTGTTGCTAAGTGGTTGCTAGGTGGTTGCTATGTGGTTGCTAAGGTGTTGCTAGGTGGTTGCTATGCGGTTGCTAAGGTGTTGCTAGGCGGTTGCTAAGGTGTTGCTAGGTGGTTGCTAAGGTGTTGCTATGTGGTTGCTAGGCGGATGCTAAGGTGTTGCTAGGCGGTTGCTAAGGTGTTGCTAGGCGGTTGCTAAGGTGTTGCTATGTGGTTGCTAAGGTGTTGCTATGCGGTTGCTAGGCGGTTGCTAGGTGGTTGCTATGCGGTTGCTAAGGTGTTGCTAGGCGGTTGCTAAGGTGTTGCTATGTGGTTGCTAGGTGGTTGCTATGCAGTTGCTAAGGTGTTGCTATGTGGTTGCTAGGCGGTTGCTAAGGTGTTGCTATGTGGTTGCTAGGTAGTTGCTAGGTGGTTGCTAAGGTGTTGCTAGGCGGTTGCTAAGGTGTTGCTATGTGGTTGCTAGGCGGTTGCTATGCGGTTGCTAGGTGGTTGCTAGGTGGTTGCTAAGGTGTTGCTAAGTGGTTGCTAGGCAGTTGCTAAGGTGTTGCTATGTGGTTGTTAGGTGGTTGCTAAGGTGGTTGCTAAGGTGTTGCTAGGCGATTGCTAAGGTGTTGCTATGTGGTTGCTAAGGTGTTGCTAGGTGGTTGCTATGCGGTTGCTAAGGTGTTGCTAGGTGGTTGCTAGGCGGTTGCTAGGCGGTTGCTAAGGTGTTGCTAAGTGGTTGCTAGGTGGTTGCTATGCGGTTGCTAAGGTGGTTGCTAGGCGGTTGCTAAGGTGTTGCTATGTGGTTGTTAGACGGTTGTTAAGGTGTTGCTATGTGGTTGCTAAGGTGTTGCTATGTGGTTGCTAAGGTATTGCTAGGCGGTTGCTAAGGTGTTGCTAGGTGATTGCTAGGCGGTTGCTAAGGTGTTGCTATGTGGTTGCTAGGTGGTTGCTATGCAGTTGCTAAGGTGTTGCTAGGTGGTTGCTAGGCGGTTGCTAAGGTGTTGCTATGTGGTTGCTAGGCAGTTGCTAGGTGGTTGCTAAGGTGTTGCTAAGTGGTTGCTAGGTGGTTGCTATGTGGTTGCTAAGGTGTTGCTAAGTGGTTGCTATGCGGTTGCTAAGGTGTTGCTAGGCGGGTGCTAAGGTGTTGCTAGGTGGTTGCTAAGGTGTTGCTATGTGGTTGCTAGGCGGATGCTAAGGTGTTGCTAGGCGGTTGCTAAGGTGTTGCTAGGCGGTTGCTAAGGTGTTGCTATGTGGTTGCTAAGGTGTTGCTATGCGGTTGCTATGCGGTTGCTAAGGTGTTGCTATGTGGTTGCTAAGGTGTTGCTATGTGGTTGCTAAGGTGTTGCTAGGTGGTTGCGAAGGTGTTGCCAGGTGGTTGCTAGGCAGTTGCTAAGGTGTTGCTATGTGGTTGCTAAGGTGTTGCTATGTGGTTGCTAGGTGGTTGCTATGCAGTTGCTAAGGTGTTGCTAGGTGGTTGCTAGGCGGTTGCTAAGGTGTTGCTATGTGGTTGCTAGGTAGTTGCTAGGTGGTTGCTAAGGTGTTGCTAGGCGGTTGCTAAGGTGTTGCTATGTGGTTGCTAGGCGGTTGCTATGCGGTTGCTAGGTGGTTGCTAGGCGGTTGCTAAGGTGTTGCTAAGTGGTTGCTAGGTGGTTGCTATGTGGTTGCTAAGGTGTTGCTAGGTGGTTGCTAGGCGGTTGCTAAGGTGTTGCTAGGTGGTTGCTAAGGTGTTGCTAAGTGGTTGCGAAGGTGTTGCTAGGTGGTTGCTAGGTGGTTGCTAAGGTGTTGCTAGGTGTGTAAACATACAATGTGTAAGAGCTTAAATGTATTGGCTGGATTTACTGTTGGGAGAAATGCGTTATCCCAAAACAGTATGCAGCAATACACAGAGCAAAAAACAAAAAACAAAACTAAACAAAAAAAACCTACTTGTTTAAGAGTTTGTTCACACAGTCTCTCACTGAACATCCTCCAACCCTGAACAGCTGCTGTATCTAAAATGTAATAATACCATTATACAAATAAAATGATTAAAACACAACTGCTACCTCTCAATAGACAGAAACAAACCAAATAACTGAAAATAAGAGAAAGACAGGCTATACTGACATAAACATTTATTGTCGCATTTAGAACTTACGTAGAGCCACTTTGTCTCATCATTTAATGATTCTTCAAACAACTGAAGTTCTACTTCTGACTCTATTTATTTCATTGATGAAGATGACTTTCCAGGGTCAACAATGGCAGTTAATCTTTTGATGTCATCTTTCAGCTCATAAATTAATCCAAAAAGTTTCCTTTGGAATTCTGAAAGAGATTAATAGAAACTACACAGTATAGTTAGCCTGAACATAAGATCAATAGAAGCAATCTACATAATTCAAAGAACCCAAGCAAAAACAATGGTATGAAATGACAGCAAACTAAAACTGACAACAAAAACATGAAACAAATATTTGTTTAAAAACACAATTTCTGCTTTTATACAATTTGTCAGAATTCACTGAAAAAATGGTTTCTTACTTTCAGTTGAGAGGGGGTATGCACTTTTTGAGGCTCTGGTGCCACTGTCGCCTGTTTCACATTTAACAAAATTTAATATGTAAATTCTATTCTGGAGAGGACAACCCAATTGCTGTAACAAATATTAATTAACATACCATCACTTCTGTGTGCTCTCCCAAGTGGACCTGTAAAAAAATGAAAAATGTAATAAATTCTTTTACAGGTGGGATCAACAACTCAGCATTGTATAACTAAGCAATGATAGACGCGGTATTTGTAACTGTGGGAATTAAGTTTGCCTGAAAATTAAGTATTCATTCCTTTTTTAGCCCTAAAGCTTATAAATAAGATCCACTTGAAAGTTTACTTACCCTGAGGTGTCTCACGGGAATGGGACAAACTGTCTTCAGTTACAGGAGACAAAACTAGACATTACAAAATAGAGAAAACCATCATGTAAAATTTAAGGTACAAAAGAACACCATAATGAGCAACAAACACAAAAACTTTATGCAAAAAAAAAAAAAAAATAAAAATAATAATAAAAACCATGCAAACAAAAATGCATGCCTCTTTCAGTTCTGCCAATTGGCCTGGAGAAAGACTCCTGAATTCTCCGTCTAACTAGGTGAGTAGACGACCCATAAAGACAAATCAAATCAATAAATGTAATTAGATTATGCAAAATTCACCACAAAAAAAAGTTCACATGAGTGTAATGTAAAAGCTGAACAGAAAACTATGTAAATATGTTCCACATCCCAATAAAGGATAATACTTAAATCACATACTCTTAGGTCAGAACAAACTATAAGCCAAGAAACAGTTTAGTTATTAATAGTGTAGTTATTATTAGATCATCAGTGGAAAACATAATAAAATTATATCAGTCCAGTGTATTGAAAGGAATTCTAAGAAAAAAAAATGCAAAGATATCAATTATAATAAGATTAAAAAAAACAAATTAACATGACAAATTCTTTACATTTTGACTAGAGACACTTAAAGGAAAAACAGTTTCTCAATATTACCTCGAGTGTGTGAAGCTGAGGCCACATGTGAGACCTCATGTTGTCTCCTCTCTGATACGTGTAGTTTATCATAGATGGCTTCATCATCTGCATTAAAACAAGCAACACACAAACACATATACATGCATACATACATGTAAGTACATATTACACATGTCCATTATTATTATTAATAATAATAATAAGAATAATAATAAGAAGAAGATTAATAAACATGACCAATTCTTTACATTCTGGATATACTTAATGGAAAAACAGTTTCTCAATATTACCTCGAGTGTGTGAAGCTGAGGCTACTTGTGAGACCTCATGTTGTCTCCTCTCTGATACTTGTAGTTTATCATAGAGGGTTTCGTCGTCTGCATTAAAACAAATAACAAACACATAAATACACATACATGCAAGTACATATTACACGTGTACATTATTAATAGAAGAAGATTAATAAACATGACGATTTCTTTACATTCTGGATATACTTAATGGAAAAACTGTTTCTCAATATTACCTCGAGTGTGTGAAGCTGAGGCTACTTGTGAGACTTTATGTTGTCTCCTCTGTGATACGTGCGGCTTATCATTGAGGGTTTCGTCTTCTGCATAAAAACCAAACATACACACAAATAAATAAATATATATATATGAACAATAAATATATATAAACATGATACTAATTCTTTACATTCTGCAGATACTTAATAAATAAAACAGTTTCTCATTATTACCTCGAGTCTGTGAGACTGAAGCCACATGTGAGACCCCATGTCTCCTCTCTGATACTTGCCGTTTTCCATAGTGTGTTACGTCATCTGCATAAAACGTGTATGTATTCAATATAAACAAAGTATGAAAAGAATTTTTGGAATTATTAATAAAAATATATAGTACACACGTCTCCAAGTTCGGCTGGTGATACCCGGTGATTTATCAATCATACCACCTTCATCAAAATGTTCACGAATGCGAGTGTCACCTGTGAAAGACCAAATCTTAAATGTTTCTTTGTTTTCCTAATGTTTTTTTTGTTTATTTTTTTTTTAGTAATGGCAACAGTTACATGAATTAAAATGGGTTACTATCCAATTATTTTTTTTTTGCATAGCCCAGTAGATTGTAAGTGCTGACCAAATTTGTATTCTTGTATAATGTTGCTCAATTGTCCTTAATCGTTGATGACTTTTAAGAAACTGCACTTACTTCTATTCAAAGCTGAGGCAATTGGTGATGAACCATGTTGCCTTCTCTCCGATCCGGTTACGTATGTTAGCTCACCTGCAAAAAAAAAAAAAAAAAAAAAGAAATTTAGTCTGAAATCCATAAAAAAAAAAAAAATTCACAACTTTATAAAATTCTTACCAAATAAGTCAAACCCCACAAGATTGATTAATTATTATTAATTAAGCTCCAATTGTTAAATAGAAACTAACAACATAGGCTAAACACTAAGCAATTTAAAGCCAAGAAATTGTTTTTTAACAACCTGTAAATGTACTTTGCACAATGTTGCATTCCAAGAATAGACTGTAGTTCGACTGCATTTGTGTCTACATTAATCAAGCCTGTTATCACCAATTGTAACATGCCAATTTATTGAAATGCCTTAAAAAGTGTGCATGTTTTAATTTTTATAATATAACAATAATATCATTATATAATAGAGGCATCCCTTTGACCATCACTAACAATTTCTGTAAATAACACAACAATTGTTCATCTCCTTAACAAGGCACTTACGTCTTAATGCATGTCGAAGGCTGTGAGACACATCTGGGGTTCTCGGTTGTAGGTGTTCACCCCTGAAGGTTTGTTGCTGTAACTCCACTGTGAAATAAAAAAAAATGCAAGTACTGTAAATTTAAAATAGTTTCTAAATAATTTAAATTTCATATAGTAGGTCAATCAGATCGAAAAAGGGGAGGGGGCATACCTCTGGGTGTACCTGTCAGTAGCGCATGTGATGTGGTTGTTTGCGTTTGTCTCATTCGTATAGTGAACGGGCTTAAAGTAGTTTGTCCTATAAAAAAAGATACATGAGAGTATGTATCATTATTTTTTTTTACTTTTATCAGATCGGCCATTCTATAATATGAAATCAAGTAACAAAAGCATGATGCAAGCACGATATTGCTTAAAATCAAACCTAAAATACAATGTTCCATTTGCAACATGTTAGCCTATTGAATTAATAGTTTAAGTGTTTAAACATGCCATAAAACATCATCTCTAAAACCTATTGATGAATAATGTACCATTTTCAAGTTCAATTTTTGTTGCATACCCGTTCTGTCATCCTGATTACTTGGCTGGCTTGCAGCCGCATAGTTTCATGCAGTTGTGTTGTACCGTTATTAAAATTTGGAAATTGTGAAAATTATTTTCAATGTCACCTACTTTGCTGTGGTGAATGTGGGGATGTTGGTAGCTGTGTAGGGGTTATTTGAATATCCACTGCATAAAGTACAAAGAAACGATTAGACTTCAGTAAGATTCGTTAATAACAGCATGATTAGTTTTTTGTAATCATCTAAATGTGAAAAACTCACAATTTAACTGTGTATTAAATAGTTCAGGTGTTGGGCAGATCGCATCTAAGTGTTGTGGACAGCGAACTGGACATCACAAAAAACATCAAATTTTAAAACATGAAAAATTTGTGCACCGTTTATTCCACATCTACACAAGTAATCCCAGTTAACTACCTACCTTCTGTTGCTGAGCTTATTGGGGAAAAGCCTCCATGTTGACTTTCTTCAACCTCAGCTGTACATATGGAGTAACATTTTAACCATTTAAATTGCCACCAAAAGCAGAAACAGAAAGGCACTTTAATTGAAAAGGTATACTTAGGAATTGAGCAGTTTACCCGTCTTGGCCTGTAGATCATAAAATTTTGTCGGAGGATCCGGGAAAGACACATTAGATCTATTTGGTGGTTTGGGTTGAGTTTGAGGACGTGGTACTTTTTCTTCGTTAAAAAAACAAAACAAAAAAAAACTGAGTTAATAACAGTAATTAACAGGAACGATCAAATACACTGAAAAGTGGAAAAATACAGATGAATTACTAAGAATAAGTCATAGAATCACAATAGCGCAACTTGCAAAAGTAGGGAACTTACGTTTCTTGGGTGGCAAATCACTCTGGCTGAGATGTGCAGACTCAATATCAGTTAAATCACTGTCATTATCAAAGTCTACAAATAACACAAAATTGAAATTAATGACAATTTTAATTTTAGATGTCAGACATGAATTATTGCAAAAATAAATCTTATTGGAAGTGACTTTAAAGCACAAAATCACCTCTGTCCATCATCTACAAAAAAAAAAAAAAAAAAAACACCATGAAGTTTAACATACTAAGACATTTCTTAACATGAAAGAGCGTAAACCCAATTGGTTATTTCTTTGCATCACACATGCAGTTAATTGTACATGCAAGTATGTTAGTTGCTGTGTGGTTTTAGTTGTTGCTATGAATTACACCCAAGTCAAAGCAAGCAAAGCACAAATTTAGAAGCACCCAGCGGATTGAATGTTTACACAAGTTACTTTCGGAATGGTTTCCCAAAAATCACACTTAATAATATTTGTTTACAATTGTACCTATTGTGGTTGGTGTAGCTGAGGGAATATTGCAAATCCCTGTTAGTAAGGGAGACACACGGCCTTTCTGTAGACACTTTCTCGGTTTCTCAGAATTACACTTCTTCCCATTTTCAAGTCACGACTGACAAACATAATGTTGAACAGCTTCGAGTTGCATGGCTTTTCAAACACACCATCACAGTCAGTTTCTCGGAGCATATCAATCCTTAGTGTTCCATCACTTCTTTACTCTCTGATATACCCCACCGCATTATCCATGAGAAGCACACAGTTGTCTGGCATCTTTGATGTGATCTTTGTTTTTCTTTGTAATTGTCTTGCATGCATTTCAGTAGACTGTCTTTTTGTGACTTGCACCAGTGGTTGTTTTCCACTTCTCACAAGTTTTTTTATAACCTGCAGGTGGTTCTCAAATGGACAACAAGATATGTGGTTCAAGGAGCTACAAAAGTTAGCTGCGTCATCAGCCAAGTGTTTGATGGAATGAATGTTGTATGTTGGGAAGGTGGGTCCATAGAAATCCACTGATGTATCTACAAAGTGCTCCAAAATGTCACGAGCATATCCTAGATAACATTCTCTCTTCCCATCTGTGTCTTCCAAAAGAATGTTCATGCCAACACTTAGACAAAGAAAGTGATGGTACTGGTCAGTAGCTCAGTAGCTTTCCACCTGTCTAAGTCTACCATGCCTCTTGGCTGCCTTGAAAACTCAGCGGGCAAAGCACCCTTCAAATGACTAATGTTCATTTCTAATTTCTCTCTCTGAGTCTTACTCAGTCGACAGATCTGAGGCCCACGCCACAAGTATGTAAGAAGTCTTTTTGTAGCTCCAAGGCAAACTAGGTGCATGTAGTCAAGTGGAAACTGTTTGACACATAAAATACCAGCTCTTACCAGAGGTGATACTTGCTTTTGATGGTCAGGGTATCCAGCTTGGTTGAACACCTCATCTTCTCTTTGTTCTGAAGGACCCTTTGTCAAATACACTGCCCTCCCCTCCACCATTTGTGCTACTGCAATGCACCGCTCACATCCGTGCAAACTATTATGACTTTTAATGCACTTTAGAAAGGACCTGGCTTGTGCATCACAGATAATCGCCTTGACTGTCACTGTATGAAGCAAATCCTGAGAAGAAATGCCATTTGAGTATTTGCTGCAATTCCACCAAAAAATCTTGAAGAAATTCCTCAACCGAGTCAGGTTTACTGGACCCATAAAACATTGCAACAATAAATGGCTGACTGTTTGGGATTTGGCCAAGAATGGGCCAAAAACACATTTTACTTGATTTAAACAATAAGACTCCATCTACGTTAAAACAAAGTTCCACTTGCATTGGCTGTGTCTCATTTGAGAAGTGTTCAAGTAGGTAACGCTCAATACCATAATAAATGTACTGTCCTTTACATTTATTTTGAACTGGCACTCCTTGTGGTGTTTCAAGAAGACTTCTAGCGTCTTTGGGAAGTCTGTGACCATGACGTCTGAGTACATGAAGAAGTTCGTTAACTGCTTTGTGTGTCTGGTTTGTGGATGTAGCCCATCTTGCCAAGTCCTTGTGGAGAGATGCTGTTTCTAGTGAAGAATGAAGGGTCTCATCCAGATGATCAGACTCAGTTTCAGTAGAATCAGTGCAGCAATAGTGATCTTCGGTAGTGCATTCTTCTTCACTGCCAACAGCCATTGCTGCTGTGCTAAAAGAAGAACTGCAACCCTCCATAAGTTGTAAATCATCATTTGTTGAATCCTTGGCAACAGCAATGCTCTCCCCTGCCAAGACTGGCTCCGCTGACCCATCGGACTCAGAGCTGCTATCTTCAGCCAAGGCATCAACTCTTGATCTTCGTCGTCTCCACTTCCTTTGATACTCAGAGGACATTTTAACAAATCTAAAAGTACAAAATACTTTTAACATTTACGTAAACTTTGACATTAAGCATAATTTGCAGACTACAGTACATTGTTTAGGAGATTCACGACTTAATTATTAATAAAACAAACAAACAAAATTAAATATAAAAAAATAAAGCAAAGCTCAAATTTTACATTAAATTTATTTTACAACTGCTACAAAATGCATTAACTGATGAAGTTAAGTATTATATCATAAGAAGAATATAAAAACGCACAAAATATGTTTTTGGTGCTTTATAAATAGTATCATTTTCACATTACACTGGTTTAAATGTTAAATAGTGGTTTACATTCTATATATGGGCAAGTATGGACAAATAAATAAAATCAGAGGAAATTTTATAAACAAAAATTTGTAACAATGCGTTTTTGCAAAAAAAACAAAAAAAAAAACCGCTTGACATAAGCAAATTTTTGGATTCATGAATTTTTTATTTATCAAAAGATATTTCTGAGGCAGTGAACATGCATATGCCCACTTAATACTATAAAAAGCTCCATTTGGAAATGGTGAAAGGATTAGCAGTAACAAAATAAAAATAAAAACTTTAAGACCTGATTTTTGTATTGAATTTTTGAAAAGTAAAACAATTGTGGATTCAGGTCAAAGAAGTTTTTTGTGGATAAAGCAAAAGGCTAACTTGTAGCCAAACAGCTAATTTTTGCCCAACCAAAATGGTAAAACTCCAAATTTGCCGATAATAATTTGCACATACTTTCTTTACAGATAAATCTAAGTTGTATAAAACTCAAGCACAATAATACTGAAACTGTACTTGCGCGATAACAAACAACAACAGAATTAGCAACGGCAGTGGCAACTTTGCGTCCTTATTCTCTCCGGTCTACTCGTGGTTGTGAAAGAAGCGTGTGCTATCTGTGCTTTTTGCCGAACAGGTAAACCAAAAGGTAGACTTCCGCCCCCTAGTGTTCTGGAGTGAAATATGCTGGTGCTCTCGCAAGATCACGGTGAGATAAGATCTTGACAACACAGTTTCAACCCAGACTTATAGTGATGGCCTGAGAAATTTAGATTTTATACATGCATAAATAATAATATAAACATTAATAATAATAATAATAATAATAATAATTGTTATCATTATTGTAGAAATAAAGTTCAGGATTATTACTGTAATTTGGTGGCTTATTCAACATGTAGGGCATATCCATGTTTAAGTACAATCTTTTTGTTTCATATTACTTAATGATTTTTTCAAGGGCCCTAATGGACAACAAGCGAACGTGTAAAGGACGTCATTTGTGGACCTAATTATGACGGGGTATATATTAAACTGTATGTACATAAAATTGTAAATATACGCCACCCCAATAGAATATAGACAGGTAAAAATGCATACAAATGTATATCAATGCATTTTAGGACATGTTGTGCATTCGTGCCTTCCACTTGCAACCAATTTTGGCCGTGGAGTGCACGTCGCAATCGGACAAACCACACACCATTTATGTGGTCCAAGTGCGACCTCTTTTGGTTGTGGAGAGCACATGACGGTCCGACCAATGTTTGCTGGGCACCTTCACCCGCCCACCCTTCACTATGCACGCAGCTTCACTCCCCAAACCCCATCCTCCCCGGTCTTCACTTCACGCACACCCACAGATAAAATCTCCCGGATTTTATGATCCGAATGTTGGCAGGTATGATGCACATATCGGTACACCCCTAAGAACATATGGATACATTCCATTTAGCGTATTAAGGCAAAATTCATACTTCCAGAAGCACAAACATGCTGCATAACACAGAATGAACTTCATGTGTTCTTACACGTCAAAATAACATGCATGAGCTTCTATTTACCACAACTGATGTGTAAGTTGATGAATGTTTACATGTAAATAATTGCATAGATTCAATCTTTTACATAAAGAAATAGTATCTTATTAAAACGTGGACAAAGTCACACAGATGAAATGTACTGTAGCAAAATCATCTGGATTATCCTTTTAACAATTTAACATCATGACAATTTTTATAAAAGTTTTCATTTTTGCCGAGAGGGTTTGTGAAATCGCAGAAAAATGCCTGAAATCACAGGCAAATCGGTGCTCGTTCACAATTAACAATCACACAATGTGAACTATCGAAGACGCGATCTGAGAGAATCTCCAATGGGTCGCCGATGCCCATAGGATAAATGGCGTGCTAAATATCTGGAGCTGTTGGCAATTCAAATCATGCCATGTGAAATGAGTTTAGACTGGAAATAACATCGGAGATTATCTAAGGCCAATAAGAGAGCAGCATTCACTAGCATGTGAACCTGCAGGCCAGAGGGAGGTTGGGGGAGAAGTTAAGCAGTCATTTTCAGTTTATTTAGACCCAAGAAAAACTAGTGAAAATTTGGCATGAGCCCTCGTGTCTGTTTGACGTGTCGTGAGCAATATCACAACCTGTTTAAAAAAGAAAGTTGAGGAGAAATTGCTAATTCCCTTCAAACCCAGGTGAGCAAATATGTACATTTTCTACCCCATTAAAAGCTTCTCTCATTTTGTAGTTAATGAAAAAAGATATACTACGTGTTTTTGGTTGCGAGACAAAGTTTGGACGAAGTTGTCGCCGATTCTTCCTATTGTAAAGTCATGCAATGTGAAACCCCTTGTCGCCGATCCATCTTGCAGTGTAAACAAAGCAGCAACAAAAGCTAGTCCAGATAGTCGTGCAGTGTGAAAACATCTGTGACACGACTACTTTGAAAATCATGCAGTCTGAACTCAGCATTAGTTGAGCAAAAATTACAGAAAAACTGGACAGGGTTGACTAAATATGATATAAGCAAAAAAGTACTTTTGACTCAGGACTATATGAAAAAATAGTTGATTTAAATCTTATATCTGCTTAGGTATTGCTTACCAGAGCAGGATATGTTTTCTGAACCATATCTTCCCTCACGCCAGGTAGGTCTGTAGACCTGGCTTGTAGAAGGGATTTGTTCTTCTGCTGGTGAAGTGGTTGGAGGAAGAACAGCTCTATTACTATTTGGCATAAAAGGTAGCGCTGGGATGACAGGAACAGGTGGTTCGTTTATGATTTTGGTTGGACCCCTGGGTCTCTTGTTATGATGGCCTTCCTCCTCACTTTCATCATCTGAGTCGCCAAAGAAATGACTACAAATAAGTTAGAAAATTAAAAATAAATTAGCATCAAACACATGATCTTAATTTGCAGATCCTGTTATTAATTACATACACTGCCCAAAGAAAGTCAATGATGCTGGTATACACCATATGAGAACAACTCACAATAGAATAGCTGAAAAATAATATGTCATTTCATAACATTTAAATATATGAGACATATGAGAAGTGGTCTTGGCCTAAATAGCCAATTAAATAGTTATATAGACATTTTGTTCTGCTGTAAATTTTAACATGGGAAGTCTATGGGGCTGACTTCCTTTAGGATTCAGTCTCTAGCGGCCAGTTGATGACTTGCACTTACATTTCACGCCACTTAGACAGAGACGATCCAAATGCAAGTATTTAATGAACTGATGAAAGAATGTAACAAAGAATACCACTGGATGTTCTGGATACACGAATGATCAAAAATAAAAGAGAGCCACAGGTCACAACCAAAACATCAACGGACAACGAAAGAGACTGGGGAACAACAGACAGGAACAAGGACAATCCACGGACTGATAACCAGAACATACCACAGGCGGAATATATAGTCAGCCAAATAAGGTTCAGCTGAAGAATGATTAAGTCAGCTGATGACATCAGCTGATTCTATAGCACGCTGTCAACACAAGAAGGTAAACAAACACACACCCTCGCACACGACAACACACATGGCATGACACATGTCATATAGGAGGAACACACAGATCCATAAACCGTGACATTACATGCTGGTTTCAAGAGTTAAACCAGAAGGTTGCCGCTTAGGTTTTATCTGTGTAAGTTTATCAAATCATAACACAATTAGACAAAATTTTGAGGTCAAAAAGTTACTTACATTGGCTTTGGCCACCTTTTTGATCAATTCTTCACCTCTTCCTCTTCAGACTGTAGAGGAATCAGATCAGAGATTTCTTTAAGAGTCTTTGAGCCTCAAAGTGGTCACCTAAATGAAATGTTAATATTAACGTTAAAATGTTTCATATTAAACAAGTAAAAAAAACATAATTATAGACAATAGAACAGTATGAAACTGATTAAAATAGTTTATATTTTTTGGTATTTGCTTACAACAGCCATTTTGATTATATACCAAAAACATACTACATGATTTTATGACTCTGACATCATACGTTTTCCAGTCAGATAGACAACTCCATCACTTAACCACATTTGTGGCACCACTGCTACAGTTTTGTTGATCAGGAAATCGATTAAGTAGAACATCCTTAATTAAAAAAGATTGAAACAAACAGCAAAATATAACTTTTTTGTTAGTATTATTATATAATACATTATATGGTCATTGTTAATCTATTGCTGTGGTATTTACAGATGTTGCAGAAATTTCTCAGATTTTCATGAGAAACGTGTAGAAATACAAATAGTGTGCACAATTATGAGACCCAATACTTACTGATTATTAGTTTAGGGTAAGTCTGTCTACCTTGGGTTATTTTGCCAAGTCTATAATATTTTGCGATATCAGATTTGAGTATAAAAAAAACTGGTCAGATTTTTCAATTCAATTCACCTTTATTTGTATAGCGCTTATACAATGTAGATTGTGTCAAAGCAGCTTCACATAAAAGGTCATAGTAAATAGGAACAGTGTAGTTCAGTTTGTGGTGTTTAAGTTCAGTTCAGTTGAGCTCAGTTCAGTGTGGTTTAATAATCACTACTGAGAGTCCAAATACTAAAGGGCAAATCCAACGATGCGCAGCTCTACAGATCCCGAATCATGCAAGCCAGTGGCGACAGCGGAGAGGGAAAAAAAACTTCACTAAATGGCGAAAGTGAAGAAAAAAACCTTGAGAGAAACCAGACTCAGTTGGGCACGACCATTTTAAATTCTCCGCTGGCCAAACGTCTTGTGCAGAGCTGCAGTCTCAGTGGCGGAGGCTGGAAGCTGGCCTCAGCGAAGACTTGTCTGTCTCTGGAGCGTCACAGGAATCAGTCTCATGTTCTCCACTCCTCCATGACCACCACAGTAGCTGCTCAGGATACGGCCTGGTCCAGGATATGGAAACCTTGGGATCATCTCGTTGTTGGTCTTGGATTGAATCAGTGACTCTGCATAGTCTGAGGGCCTCGGGAAGAGTATCCCCAGGTGAAAATGGAGAATAAAGAAAATAATTAGCGTAGCTGCGGTTCATAGTGTATATATACAGGATGCAGAACCTGTGTAGAAGCCCGCTAAGTGGTGCACTAAGTGTATGCTTTACTAAACAGATAGGTCTTTAATCGAGTTTTGAATTGGGAGAGTGTGTCGTTATCAGGAAGGCTATTCCAGAGTTTAGGAGCTATAAATGAGAAGGCTCGACCTCCTTTACTCGACTTTGCTATTCTAGGTACTACCAGAAGCCCTAAGTTTTGAGATCTTAAAGAGCGAGTTGGATTGTAGCGAGACAGAAGATTGGTTAGATAAACAGGAGCTAGATTATTTAAAGCTTTGTAGGTGAGAAGCAATATTTTAAATTCAATACGAAACTTAACAGGCAGCCAGTGTAAGGAGGATAAAATTGGGGTGATGTGATCAAATTTTCTAGACCTGGTAAGAACTCTGGCAGCTGCATTTTGTACTAATTGAAGTTTGTTAATAGAGGATGCTGGGCAGCCTGCAAACAGTGCATTACAGTAGTTCAGCCTAGAAGTCATAGCATGAACTAGCTTTTCTGCATCTGAGATGGATAGCATACTTCGTAACTTAGCGATATTTCTCAGATGAAAGAAAGCAGTTTTTGTGACATGGGATATATGATTTTTAAAAGTTAAATTGCTGTCTAATATGACACCCAGATCTTTTATAGTAGAGCTAACGCTAACTTTGTATCCCTCTAATTGTAGGTCGAGTTGTGAGATCTGCTGTGTACAGGATTTAGGCCCAATAAGTAATAATTCTGTTTTGTCTGAGTTTAAGAGAAGATACTTGTTGGTCATCCAGTCTTTAACATCTTTAATACACTCAGTTAGCTTGGACAGATTAGACGTCTCGTCAGGTTTAGTTGAAATATATAATTGAGTATCATCTGCATAGCAGTGAAAGCTGAGATTAAAAAATAAATAAAATAAAATGTATATATGGTCAACATTACGGAATAAAGCATCAAGACCTGCTGTGTAATATGTGGCCTTATTGCACTCAGTTATGTTACCTGAAAATTTAATGCAAAGCTGATCTGAAAGAGTATTGTGTAAAATATTATATTGTGCTATATTAATAAAATCTGTAATCTATCTGCTAAATGACTAAATGTAATGTAAAATGACAATCATCACATAAGACACAAGCAACTTTCCAATAACACAAAGTACTTACAGTCATTTGTTATCCAGTGTCAGACTGCAGTGTTTTTGTTGATGCATGACGGTGTCATTTTTTGTCATTCTATCTGACCCTCATTTCAAATAAACACTTTTCCAGTTTAAACTAATGTGCAACCACAACTAAATTCATATTGCTAATTTTAGAACACTAGAGCTACCACTAAAACTACCACCAACACTACCTACATCATTCTCCCTAGGGAAAATCCTTCATCTTACACTTTTTAACTGTTAATTATAAAAAGAAATTTTTTTCAAAACATCTGTAACCTTAAAGGATTAGTTCAACCAAAAATTAAAACAACATGAGGACGAGTAGTGATAACAGCTTTTATTATTGGGTAAACTAAACCTTTAACCTGTGGAATTTGGTTGTTTCTTATCAAAGCATTCATAAAATGTATGAAATAAGGGTATGGCCACAAAAATATCCCTGTATGGTAAAACAACACATTTTTCGACAAGCTCTGAAGCCTTAATACATTTGAGGACATCAGATGTTTGTGAAATAGCATGGATATTCAGAAAATCAGAAGTAAACGGGTAAGTAAAGAACAAAGACTTCTCTGAAAATTCTTTGTACACTACATAAACTCCATCACTGCATTCCACAATGTTAAGAATAAGGCAAATTTTGTTTCCAATTACAAGCACATTATCCCTGGTTGAAACTTTAATAGTCCATTTGTCACAGGCCATCTCACCATACTGTGCTTTCACTGACATTCCATCTACAAGTGGCCCAACAAAGTGCTGCTTTTTAAAGGAGGCACCATTTAAAAGAGTGTCAGTTATTCTCATCTCTGACAATCGACGAATAATTTGGGCAAGGGGAATGTCTGGTTTTCTGACAAACCTTTTTAACTTGTTAAGGTATCTTTCATAGGGGAATGCAGAAAATAAGTCAAGACAACCATGTCACTGTACTTAATCTGACAGATGGACCAAAGCATGTACATTATAAACAAGTTGATCTTTGCCATATATTTTACCGAAATGATTAACAAATATCTAAGTAAAGTTTGATCATACTGTGTGTGGCAGGATAGTCTAGGACTTACTAAAATGGCAATACCAGAGAAAAGTAGCATGAAATTACTGTACATATTTCGATCCAGAAAGGTACTTAACACTACCAGCCCCGTGTACAGGAGAAATTGCCTCAATTCAGTGGCCTTCCAGCGATCTAATTCGCTTAGCAATCGGGTCTTTTGGGCAAACTCCACAGGAATACAGGAACGCATCTCCACCAGCTTAGCGGACATTCTTTCTGATATGTTTGCAGGTACTCTAAAATTCAGAGGACCCCTGAGCCAAATGTTCAACAAGCGCCTAACCACACCTAAACAAACCAAATGCATATAATCTAGAGGGAATTGTGAAACCATACCAACACTGTTGCCGTGAAATCGATGTGGGCTGTCATGATGATGACTCTCATCAACCATGTTTTCAAATGAATCATCTGTCCTTAGTGCATAGTCTGTATATGGGTAAATCATGCGTCTGTATTAATAATGTATTTCCCAGGCTGAGTACACTAGTCACAACTATGGTAGCCATTGTGCCCCTTTGTGTTTTTAACAAAGGACCTGGCTGGTGTGTCACAAATAACTGTGTCCAGCTCAAGCTTTAGTGACTTTCCTTCTATATCAAAACATTTTTCAAGTTTTTGCAACTCAGTAACAAAATCTCCAAGAAACTCTTTTGCTGAGCTTGGTTTCTTTGGTCCACAGTACAAACCTATCACTACTGGTTCTTTCATGGGAACACTCAGTAGCAGACCAAGGATTGGCCACAGTTGCAGACTGGAGCTCTTGAACAAAGGAAGTCCATCAATGTTTATTTGCAGCTTTAAGTGAAGTTACATAAACTAATTTCGAGAGGAGCACGTGATATGATTGAGCACGTCTGGCCACTCATCTGTAATCAGTAATAATCCAATCAGAGTGATCCTAGTTTATTATAAATGGATCATTTTCTCCCTACTGTTCTATCTTAGTTTGGAAGAATCCCCCCTTCCACCCCATCTCCTCCTTTTCCTCCCTTTCTAAAGGGGAGCTCTCGAGACCTACCTGATCTCGGATCTCCTGATATCGACTGGGCGGGAGCCCTGGGCTCAAATATCTCCGAGCTCAGGGTTCTCTCCCGGGACAGCATGCCAAACCTGCTTTATAAGCCAAGCAAATCTAAGTGGGAACTCTTGAAACTGATATTGTCTGCCAGGGTGTGTAAGTGTCTAGAGAGTGTATTTCTTATTGACGAAATAATACCAAAATAGTGGTATTGCCCCCCAAACCTTTCTAAAATCGAATATTTTGTTTTAGTTCTAAGAAGAGTTCTAGCATCTTTAGGTAGATCATTATGGGAAATGTGAAGTATAGACAATAGTGCTGTCAAAGCAACCAAAGAAATGCCATAGTGTAGGGCCCAGTTAGAAATGCTGTCAGAGAGTGAAAATGGCTGTGAGAGTTCATCATCTGATTGTTCTGAATCAGAAGTCTGAATTGGCCTATCACAGCTGCCAGCCACAAAACCATCATGTATATCTGCATCTACCTCCATGTCACCTTCGTCCTCATTAAAGAATAGTCCAGTAGCACATGCTGAACAAGTTGGATTCTGTATTTTCTAACTCTGTACTGACATCTACAATGTCCCTCTCTGTTGTCATCTGAAAGTCAGTGAAATTTGTGCAGTCATCACTAATTTGTTCAAGTCGTTTAACTACATCTGTATGTGTCCTCCGTCTTAAGGCAGAGCTGGAGACAGGTGCAGTTTTCCTATTCATTTTATCTAAAAGAAATTTTACAGGAACACAAAACAGATTACAACCAGTAAGTTGTGGAAAAGAACCAAAACTTGTGTCTTTAAGCTAAAACTATTAAACTTACTTTACTCTAGCAGCTGAAATAGCAAGATGACTCCAACAACAATTAAGAAATGGTCCAACAGACTGGCAACACCAGACTTGACTGTAAGCTGCATAAAAAACACACACATAGAGTACCTTAATATGATTTTGTGTAATATGAAATAATGATCTTAAACATTACTTAGGGAGCAGCTTATATGTAAAAATATAGGCATTAACCAAAATAAGCTGCAGAACACATACAGCATTTCAATATTATTTAGATTGATAAGAAAGAATTATGTACAACATAACATGGGGAGAAGCATTAGGCCTGTCACGGTATCTATTTTTTGTTGTACGATATATTGAACCAAAATATATTGCGATAAATGATATTATTGTCATTTGTAGACCATTTTACGCCACTCATTATATGACAATAACAATACATGTACATACATAAATACATACATACATATATATATATATATATATATATATATATATATATATATATATATATATATATATATATATATATATATATATGCAAGTGCACGCTTGCAAAAATACTTACTATTTTATTCTTAAGAATGTTTGATTTAATTAGTGATTTTAATTATTTAATAATCAAGCATTGGAATCAGAATGTGAAAACGTATATCCTAAACAAATAAATAATACATATTAACAAAAAAAGTGTAAAAAGTAACAGAGGCTGTGATATTTGCAAGCAGATCTTGTTCATAACACTAAACACTAAAGTATAATTTGAAATAATTATCTAACAGAATAAACTTGTCAAAATATAACATTAGACAAAAAAAGTCGAACATAATATCTGTACCCAAGTTAAAATACAATTACACTGCCAAAATAATACAAATTTTAGTAAATAATACTAATATTAGGTAAAAGTACAAATTACTCTTAAAAACTACTCTTGAGTACTAGTTAGTTACTTTTGAAAAAATATATGATTTTCATTATGGCCTTGAAGTATAAACTTATTTGAATGGTTTAATTGCTTAAATCACAAGGCTACATATAGGAATTGGCACTAAGTATGGTAGATTTTTCCTTTCATGACAATTAATCATTTTCAATAGCACTGACAAAACTACCTATACTCTATAAGACCATAGAGACACTTTTTGTTAATTTTTAAACATTATTTTCAAGCTTTGAAAGGTTTAATTAAAGTATATGATGAAAAGATTTAAATTTTGCCTTTTATTTACATATTTTTCTCATTTGCTCATTCTTGTCTATACAATAATTTTTAGATTTTATGCTTGATCTTAAACTGAAATAATTTTACAAAAAAGACAAGAACACTCAGTAATAAAATAATAAAACAAATGACTTTGTTTTACTTGAGGTATTTGAAATATGACAACACTTCATTTCTCAAAGCAATGTTTTAAGATTTATAGATATTTTGCTAACTATAACAACAGATTGCTTTGACCTGTAATGCCTGCACAATTTAGTGATGCTTTAAGACAGATCAGGATACATCTATTATGTATAAATCACACAAATACCTCATCTAGAAACATTTAGCATAATTCTTTTGTCGTGAAGAAGTAAAAATGTTCCACCTTTGCTAAAAGTTCTGTTAGGCTAAGTTTCACTTCACGATACAGCCAAATAAGAAGTCCGTTAGCATTGTCATCGGTCATGCATCGATCTAATTCTAAATGTTTGATAGCTTTTGACAAAATTTAGTCAAGGAGCAAAGATAAATAATATCTACTTTAATAGCGCAGAGATCACGATTGTATACAGTTTGAGCACACACACGAGATGAGAGGACTTACAGTTCATTTAAAATAGCTTATTTAAAAGCTCGCATATCTGTTTTAGAGCTTAGCGTACAGGACTGCGCTCTCATATTAAAATAAAGCACTCGCGACATTTGCAGAAATGAGTAATAGGCCAATTTCACACTTCCGCATTTGTAACTTCCGGTTATGGCCGCCCCTGGGTAAACTTACTTCTGGTAAAAACAATGGCAGCACAGTCGAGGAGCAAGGCGTTCTGTTGTGTACCAAAGTGCAGCATTTCAAAACAAAAACAACCGTATTTGAGTTTTCACGAGTTTCCGACAAATGACCATCAAAGACAAAAGTGGGTACATGCTATTAGACGAGATGAAGGGCCGACGTTTGCTTTTCGAAGAGCAAGTACATTAGTCTGCAGTCAACACTTCACTGCTGCTGACTTCATGCAGGGTAGTTGTCGTCTGAAAGCTGGAGTTATTCCAAGTCGCTTTCAATGGAACAAGTTTCATGTACCGCCACAAAAGCAGTCTGCTTTTGAGAGGTCAAGTGCTCGTCTTGGAGTAGATGTGGGTGCCCCGAAGGCTGTGGATCTGCAGAGTAACAAGGATTTGGAAGTCATCGTCAAGGACCATGACTACGCTGCACACACCCCTTCTGGTAAGTATTTGTATTTAAGTGTCGATGCAAAAATATACACACTAGGGCTGCACGATTATCTCGATTAGGGTTGGGGTCAATTCATGAAGTACAATTCACGAAAAATCCTCATGTAATGACGTAATCTCAGCCCCGAAGTCACACGTGAGCTGTCGGACTGTTTGTTAACCTTAGAGAGGAAACGCGTGCGTGCAGTAAACAGAACTTGTAAATTCAATGAATAACAGGCAATAGTTTTAAAATAATGCTGTTTGTTGCACAAGGCGAAAATTTTGCTCCTTAATCAGGAGCCGCGAAGGTAGTAGTTATGATTTGCATGTAACGTTATGTTTTGTTTCTCACAGTTAAGGCACGCAACATAACATGGTTTAACAGGGTTAATATATATATATATATATATTATATATATCAAGGTGCCATAAATTAAATTCATTAACCATATAATTCATCAACTATAGAGTTCTTAATTATAAATCAGCACTGATTTGATTTCAGCTTAATGAACGTTGTATTTTTAAAGCTGCTTTATAGAAGAACTAAGTTGTTTGCATTAGGTGTTACCAAAGCCATGGTCCAAAAGCACATTTCGCCTGGGCCTTTTAGAACTGTGCTAGCATCAGTCTTGAAAAGAGCTGTGCATAAAGCAACTCTCCAGAAGCAGATGGAGTGGGGAAAATGTGCCACAAAGGGACAGCCAAAAAGGACTGGGCGACTTGGAAAAAAAACTATCAAATCCCAATCTTGATGAGCCGTACAAGATGTTGCTGTCGATTTATTGAACTTTTCTCTAGGCAACATCAGAGTGTAGGGGCTACAAAAAAAGCTAAATTGCGACTAGTCGCTGGACTTGAATTATTCAATATGGGATTAAACACGCAGGCCCGCAACCAAACGTCACAAAAGCCACAGTTCCTCTCACAGAGAGAAAAAGCAAAAGCAGCTGGCTGTTCCGTAGTCAGCAGGGTTCGAACCTGCGCGGGAAGACCCTAATGGATTTCAAGTCCATCGCCTTAACCTCTCGGCCACGACTGCGCATGGTGGCAGCCCCTTGACTTTTTCTGCTGAATTTGGGCAACATTGAACGCAGCACAGTTGGGGCATAAATGGCCTGAGGTTGTAAAAAGCGGCACAAGCATTGCTCGCAGTTAACAGGAACACGCTGCCGCGACCCAGATTCGAAGCGGGGTTGCTGTGGCCACAACGCAGAGTACTGACCACTATACGATCACGGCACACCGCTCGCTCACCGATAAGCTCTGCAGCTACCTGGACACTAAGGGACACTGGTTTGTTTGCGAGATTCAGAGGAGGACGGCATTTCCGTTAGGGGGCAATGAGCAAAATAAGCAAGTGGACTTTGTGGAATTACCAACCGACGTAGTCGGCAGGGTTCGAACCTGCGCGGGGAGACCCCAATGGATTTCGAGTCCATCGCCTTAACCTCTCGGCCACGACTACAGCTGGCCTTGACTCGGCTGCTCTGTTGGCCGGATGTGGGCAATACTAGATACAGCAGAGGTTGGGGTGAGAAATCCAGCCGTGGCGACAAAAACTCAGCCCAGCATGGCTTTCCGTTAACAGGTACGCGCTGCTGTGACCGGTATTCAAACTGGGATTTCTCTGGCCACAACACAGAGTACGGATCACTGTACGGTCGCGGCAAATCACTGTCGCTCACCCACAGCTGCCTGGTCTCTATGTGACAGGGGCTTGTTTGTGAGATGCAGAGGAGGATTGCCATTACATATAGGAGGCTTGAAAGAAAAGAGAACAACAACATAACTGGACGTGCAAAACAACGTAGTCGGCAGGATTCGAACCTGCGCGGGGAAACCCCAATGGATTTCTAGGCCATCGCCTTAACCACTCGGCCACGACTTCAGACATCTGCATTCTCTCTCCTGCTGAGGTGGCAACCAAGCACAGGGTCAACAGGAGTAGAGGAAGGTGCACTAGCTCTTGTACAACTTGTCCGTACAATCTCTGGGAAGCAGGGACAGCATAGCTCTCTAAACTAACACACTCAGCTAACTTCATGGGCACTCTTTCCACACAAGCTGATGATCTGAATTCAGAGCAACGTGCTCTCGCAGGCCACACCACAATGGACAGCCACCAAGTGATATGAAAATAACAACGAGGTCTCTGACAAACAGACAGGCCTTCGCCCGAACAGGGACTTGAACCCTGGACCCTCAGATTAAAAGTCTGATGCTCTACCGACTGAGCTATCCGGGCTCCTGCCTGCGGAAGCACCTGTTTGCAGAGTTGGCCCTCTGCAAGCCCCTTGCCCACCGACAACACTTTCTCATCACAGAACAGACCTGCGTCCTCTTAAAAAAAACAGATGCAGTTGTCCTCCAGGAAACGGCGTTTCAGAGCTGTGCCATGCCACTGCTGAGCTGCACCGTGAAAGACCTTGAAGTCATTAGGTGTTACCAAAGCCATGGTCCAAAAGCATGGCCAAAAGCACATTTCGTCTGGGCCTTTTGGAACTGTGCTAGCATCAGTCTTGAAAAGAGCTGTGCATTAAGCAACTCTCCAGAAGCAGATGGAGTGGGGAAAATGTGCCACAAAGGGACAGCCAAAAAGGACTGGGCGACTTGGAAAAAAAACTATCAAATCCCAATCTTGATGAGCCATTCAAGATGTTGCTGTCGATTTATTGAACGTTTCTCTAGGCAACATCATTCGAACCGGGGTTGCTGCGGCCACAACGCAGAGTACTGACCACTATATGATCACGGCACACCACTCGCTCACCGATAAGCTCTGCAGCTGCCTGGACACTAAGGGACACTGGTTTGTGACCGGGATTCAAACTGGGATATCTCTGGCCACAACACAGAGTACGGATCACTGTACGGTCGTGGCAAACCACTGTCGCTCACCCACAGCTGCCTGGTCACTAAGTGACAGGGGCTTGTTTGTGAGATGCAGAGGAGGATTGCAATTACGTATAGGAGGCTTGAAAGAAAAGAGAACAACAACATAAGTGGACGTGCAAAACAACATAGTCGGCAGGATTCTAACCTGCGCGGGGAAACCCCAATGGATTTCTAGTCCATCGGCTTAACCACTCGGCCACGACTACAGATGTCTGCTTTTTCTCTCCTGCTGAGGTGGCAACCAAGCACAGGGTCAACAGGGATAGAGGAAGGTGCACTAGCTCTTGTGCAACTTTTCCGTACAATCTCTGGGAAGCAGGGAAAGCATAGCTCTCTAACACACTCAGCTAACTTCATGGGCACTCTTTCCACACAAGCTGATGATCTGAATTCACAGCAAAAGCCACAGTTCCTCTCACAGAGAGAAAAAAGCAAAAGCAGCTGGCAGTTCCGTAGTCGGCAGGGTTCGAACCAGCGCGGGGAGACCCCAATAGATTTCAATTTCATCGCCTTAACCTCTTGGCCACGACTACGCATGGTGGCAGCCCATTGACTTTTTCTGCTGAATGTGGGCAACATTGAACGCAGCACAGTTGGGGCATAAATGGCCTGAAGTTGTAAAAAGCGGCACAAGCATTGCTCACAGTTAACAGGAACACGCTGCCGTGACCCGGATTCGAACCGGGGTTGCTGCGGCCACAACGCAGAGTACTGACCACTATATGATCACGGCACACCGCTCGCTCACCGATAAGCTCTGCAGCTACCTGGACACTAAGGGACACTGGTTTGTTTGCGAGATTCAGAGGAGGACGGCATTTCTGTTAGGGGGCAATGAGCAAAATAAGCAAGTGGACTTTGTGGAAATACCAACCGGCATAGTCGGCAGGGTTCGAACCTGCGCGGGGAGACCCCAATGGATTTCGAGTCCATCGCCTTAACCTCTCGGCCACGACTACACCTGGCCTTGACTCGTCTGCTCTGTTAGCCGATTGTGGGCAACACTAGATACAGCAGAGGTTGTGCTAGCTCTTGTACAACTTTTCCGTACAATCTCTGGGAAGCAGTGACAGCATAGCTCTCTAATCTAACACACTCAGCTAACTTCATGGGCACTCTTTCCACACAAGCTGATGATCTGAATTCAGAGCAACGTGCTCTCGCAGGCCACACCACAATAGACAGCCACCAAGTGATATGAAAATAACAACGAGGTCTCTGACAAACAGACAGGCCTTCGCCCGAACAGGGACTTGAACCATCACAGCACAGCACAGACCTGCGTCCTCTTGAAAAAAACAGATGCAGTCGTCCTCCAGGAAACAACGTTTCAGAGCTGTGCCATGCCACTGCTGAGCTGCACCGTTAAAGACCTTGAAGTCATTAGGTGTTACCAAAGCCATGGTCCAAAAGCATGGCCAAAAGCACATTTCGCCTGGGCCTTTTGGAACTGTGCTAGCATCAGTCTTGAAAAGAGCTGTGCATAAAGCAACTCTCCAGAAGCAGATGGAGTGGGGAAAATGTGCCACAAAGGGGTTGAAAAGGGGATTCGAACCGGGGTTGCTGCAGCCACAACGCAGAGTACTGACCACTATACGATCACGGCACACCGCTCGCTCACCGATAAGCTCTGCAGCTACCTGGACACTAAGGGACACTGGTTTGTTTGCGAGATTCAGAAGAGGACGGCATTTCCGTTAGGGGGCAATGAGCAAAATAAGCAAGTGGACTTTATGGACATACCAACCGATGTAGTCGGCAGGGTTCGAACCTGCGCGGGGAGACCCCAATGGATTTCAAGTCCATCGCCTTAACCTCTCGGCCACGACTACGCATGGTGGCAGCCCTTTGACTTTTTCTACTGAATGTGGTCTACATTGAACGCAGCACAGTTGGGGCATAAATGGCCTGAGGTTGTAAAAAGCGGCACAAGCATTGCTCGCAATTAACAGGAACATGCTGCCGTGACCCGGATTCGAACCGGGGTTGCTGCATCCACAACGCAGAGTACTGACCACTAAACGATCACGGCACACCGCTCGCTCACCGATAAGCTCTGCAGCTGCCTGGACACTAAGGGACACTGGTTTGTTTGCGAGATTCAGAGGAGGACGGCTTTTCCGTTAGGGGGCAATGAGCAAAAACAGCAAGTGGACTTTGTGGAAATACCATCCGACGTAGTCGGCAGGGTTCGAACCTGCGCGGGGAGACCCCAATGGATTTCAAGTCCATCGCCTTAACCTCTCGGCCACGACTACACCTGGCCTTGACTTGTCTGCAGCAGAGGTTGGGGTGAGAAATCCAGCCATGGCCTGAGGTGACGAAAACTCAGCCCAGCATGGCTTTCCGTTAACAGGTACGCGCTGCTGTGACCGGTATTCAAACTGGAATTTCTCTGGCCACAACATAGAGTACGGATCACTGTACGGTCGCGGCAAACCACTGTCGCTCACCCACAGCTGCCTGGTCTCTAAGTGACAGGGGCTTGTTTGTGAGATGCAGAAGAGGATTGCAATTACGTATAGGAGGCTTGAAAGAAAAGAGAACAACAACATAAGTGGACGTGCAAAACAACGTAATCGGCAGGATTCGAACCTGCGCGGGGAAACCCCAATGTATTTCTAGTCCATCTAGTCCATCCTAGATTAAAAGTCTGATGCTCTACCGATTGAGCTATCCAGGCACCTGTCTGAGGAAGCACCTGTTTGCGGAGTTGGCCATCTGAAAGCCCCTTGCCATAGCTTAGCGGAACCTTTTAGGTTCATCTCAAGAAGGTTTTCACAGCTACTGTGTTTCATCCACCAAACATTGCTCCCAAATTGAAGTGAGCCCTTCAAAGACAACCCAGATGGGACTTCAACCAACAATCCCAAGCCCCGGAGGTTGATGCCTTATCCATTAGGCCACTGGGCCATTTTGCCAATCATTTGTCATGGATCTTTTGTATGTCTTCAACAAGATGCCAACTCATGAAAACTGCACTGTAGGATCTCGATGCCAGTTTGCATTCAATCAAAAAAGATGTGTGCAACTAATGGACAAACATTTTCTTTGTGGAATCATCCACATTCGTGTCTCATTGGTCCTGGGGTATGGTTCTCGCGTATGGTGTGACTGGTCTTGAGTTTCAAATTCCAAACAAGGCCACTCTCATTAACTTGAAATCACAACCTTTCTGCAGCTATTTCCTTGTTTACATTTCATCATCATCCACCTAACATGAGACCATTAGTTGAAAGCCACAGGGTACTTGAAGTCAAGATCTCCAATACCAAAGCTTAGAGGAACCATTTAGGTTTGTAATGTGACAGTGAGATTCAAGCAAGATTGGATGAATCTTATTTGAAGTGTGCAGCAAGTCTCAGAATTCGAAGCTAACTATTGTCCTCAGATCATCACGCCTAAGTTTTGAGAAGACCAGTCCGAACTATTTCACACAACTTAAATATAACCCAACAAAGACAACCCAGATAAGACTTGAACCCACAATCCCCAGCTTCGAAGGCTGATGCCTTATCCATTAGGCCACTGGGTCAACACTAACCTTTGTCAAATCTGATGTATGGCTCAGGAAGTTCTTGTAACTCAGAAAAACAGTACTTTAGGATCCCTATGCCATATTGCATTCAGACGATCTGATGTGTACACCTAATGACAAAACAGCTTCTCTGAGGAGTTTTCCATTGTCATGTCTTTTTGACCTAAGGGTATGAACCCAGCTTTTTAAAGGTAACACTGGATTGTCTTGCACAGTCAACTTAAAAGGAACTGCATCAAAGACAACCCAGTTGGTACTTTAAACCCACAATCCCCAGCTTCGAAGGCTGGTGCCTTATCCATTAGGCCACTGGACTGTTTTATACTTACTGTGAACTGTAATATGCCTCC